>NC_141381.1:12728305-13025023 GCF_017979445.1 Akebia trifoliata | reverse complement strand
CCAGATCCATGTCAAATTGGGTCCACGCCCATATCCAACCAAACTGGGTCCCCGACCCAGATCCATGTCAAACTGGGTCCACGACCCAGATCCATGTCAAATTGGGTCCACGACCCATATCAAACCAAACTGGGTCCACGACCCAGATCCAACCAACCCTGGGTCCCCGACCCAGATCCATTCAACTGGGTCCACGACCCAGATCCATGTCAAACTGGGTCCCCACGACCCATATCCAACCAAACTGGGTCCCCGACCCAGATCCATGTCAAACTGGGTCCACGACCCAGATCCATGTCAAACTGGGTCCACGACCCAGATCCAACCAAACTGGGTCCACGACCCAGATCCAATCAAACTGGGTCCACGACCCAATCCGTTTCAAACTGGGTCCCCGACCCAGATCCATTTCAACTGGGTCCACGACCCAGATCCATGTCAAATGGGTCCACGACCCAGATCCAACCAAACTGGGTCCCCGACCCAGATCCATGTCAACTGGGTCCACGACCCAGATCCATGTCAAACTGGGTCCACGACCCAATCCAACCAAACTGGGTCCACGACCCAGATCCAATCAACCCCGGTTCACGACCCAGATCCACTTCAACTAGGTCCAATCCAGATCCACAACCAATCAAGTCCACGACCCATAGCGAATCAAGTTCATGATCCATCTATGATCTATATAAAGATAACAACCAATCAATCGACTCAAACACATTCAACTTTTTCAAAAAAAAAAAAAAAAAAAAAAAAAAAAGATGTTAACAAAGCACCAATTGCAGTCCTTGATCAAAGTCGGTGCCTAGAAAGATCTTACCCTGTTGATACGAGGGGGATAGACTACGTCTATTCAGGGAACAAGGTGATTTAAGAGTGCCATTGTGCGCCGCCTCTTCCTTGGAGATCCGCCTGGCCGACGATGATTTCAGAGAACTGAATTGGGGGCTGCCAAAAATACGGGTTATTCTAACTCAGTTTATCTCAGAAATTCTTTTCAAAATGTTTTCCCGACTCCGTGTCGATGCCAGTCCCGTGCTGATGAAATTACCCTTTTTCCAAAATGTTTCCCGACTCCGTGTCGATGCCAGTCCCGTGCTGATGAAATTACCTTTTTCAAAAACGTTTACCGACTCCGTGTCGATGCCAGCTCCCGTGCTGATGTAACTTCTTTTCAAAATATCTTACCGACTCCGTGTCGATGCCAGCTCCGTGCTGATGTAACTCTTTTCAAAATGTTTTACCGACTCCGTGTCGATGCCAGCTCCGTGCTGATGTAACTTCTTTTCAAAATGTTTTACCGACTCCGTGTCGATGCCAGCTCCGTGCTGATGTAATTTCTTTTCAAAACCGTTTTACCGACTCCGTGTCGATGCCAGCTCCGTGCTGATGTAATTTCCTTTCAAACCGTTTTTACCGACTCCGTGTCGATGCCAGCTCCGTGCTGATGTAATTTCTTTTCAAACCGTTTTACCGACTCCGTGTCGATGCCAGCTCCGTGCTGATGTAATTTCTTTCAAATATTTCCCGACTCCGTGTCGATGCCAGCTCCGTGCTGATGTGAAATTACCTTTTCAAAAAAAAAAAAAAAAATGTTTTTACCGACCCCGTGTCGATGCCAGCTTCGCGCTGATGTAATTATTTTCTCTCAAAAACAATCCAGCTCCGCGCTGACGAACCGTATTTTCAAGCTCACTAACTAACTAAATTTCCCTTTTTGAGTACCATCCCATAATAATTACCGGACCTAATAAAACATCATGCATTTTCCTTTTTGTAAGTAAGATAGTAACACTTGGTCTTCTGTACCCACAGGTGGCCAAACAAAAAAAAGTACAAACTTCCTGAGAAGCCTCCATACTTTCTCCGATCATCTTCATCAACTATGAGTAACTCAGATGAACCACAACCTGCGACAAATGAACTGGCCGAAGCTAATGCAATGATAGCAAAGCTGTTAGAGAAACAACGAAAAGGCAGGAACAAATCTTGGCGGCTGTCTTGAGTAGCACCAATTTTCTGCAAGCACAGGCAACTCAGCATCAAGCATCCGGGTCAAACCCCGAACCCCCTGAGCAAATACGACCAGAACAACAAACCACCCCACCTCCTACTGTGCCAATATATCAGGGTCCTCCGCTTATATACCACAGAACCCACCACCTCCCGTGATGATCCCAGATGACGAGTGTGACTTTAGGGCTCCTGAAGCTAAGAGTGCTACTGACGACAAAATGGCCCGACAGATTGAATCTCTCCAAGAGGAAATGCGACGGATGAAAGGCACAAATACTCTGGGAGGAACAAGATTCAGGGACCTATGCTTCTATCCCAACGCACAGCTGCCGGCCAAGTTTAAATGCCCGGAATTTGAGAAATATAATGGTGTTGGGTGTCCTCTGTCACACCTCAAATTGTATTGTGGATCAATGTGCCAATATGGCGAGGATGACAGACTGCTGGTGCACACTTTTCCAAAGAAGCTTAACAGGACCGGCCTCTCAAGTGGTTCTCAGGATTGGACCATACACTCATCAAGAGTTGGCAGGACTTGGCTGAAATGTTCTGGCACAATTATCGGTTCAATACAGATGTGGGTCTGGATCGGAATGATATGGCTAAGATGACGAGGAAACATAAAGAAACAGTGAAAGAATATGCCCAGAGATGGCGGGAGTCCGCCTCACAAGTACGGCCCGCAATGACCGAACAGGAGATGAACACTACGTTTATCTCAACACTGGGGCATGCCTTTTACACTCATTTGGTTGGACACACTACAGGCACATTCTCGAATTTAGTTCAAGTGGCAGACCGGGTCGAGGACGGGATCCGAACCGGTCTAATATTTGACTTTACAGCCTTGAGTGCAGCAGCGGGGACCTCGGCACAAAAGAAATCAGTGCCTTTTGTCAAAAAGAAAGAGGATACCCAGGTCAATAATGTACAACCCAGCCAACCTCTCATCATTCAAGCACCAGCTCAGCGGCCACAGGCACCCCAGGCACATTGGGCGCCAGTACCTCGAGCTGCCTGGGCTCCAGCACCGCAGAATCCCTTCCGGACAGTTCCTCCACAAATGCAGCAGGCACCACAATATGGACAGAACCAACAGGCACCACTATATGGGCAGAATCAACAAGCGAGACCGAACAGGGTTAATAGAGTGTTTACCAGGCTACCCATGACATTATCTGAGTTACTGCCAATCTTGCTCAAGGGTGAGTATCTTGTCAAACGTCCACCAAATCCTGAAGCTGCCAAAGGGCCAGGGTACAACCCCAATTTGATTTGTGAATTTCATATGGGTGCACCGGGGCACTCGACAGACCAATGCTGGCAGCTCAAACATCAGGTACAGAACTTGATTGACAAGAAGGCTCTTATCCTGGATGGGCGCCCACACCCCCCAACAGCAAGAATATCAACCAAAACCCCTACCTACCCACAATGGAGAGGGGAGTGGGCACAGGGTAAATGTCATCTGTGGAGAATCTACTTTAATCCTTCGGATCTGATAGCACCTATCGGGTCCAAAATCAGGGTCCATCTAACTCAAGGATCAAAGCACCAACAATCAGCACAGTCCACCATTACACAACCAACTCACCCCAAAATTCACTACCACTCATCTCAAATTAGCCGACCGACCTCACCATCCATCCCACTCATCAAATGCTACTACCCACCCTCCTTTAGTCATACCTTACGGATCACCCCATCATCAAAATTCAACCAGGCCTCCCCTTGTTATACCCTACACGCACCACCATATTCCCAGGATCAACTCGACCCCCCCTCCATATACCATATACTTCATCTCCACGTCCACCACTCGTCATTCCATATACTCCATCGACTCCTCACATAACTTCCCCTACCATCACTACACCCAAATCATCACTACCTCCTCTCATTCTCAATATGAAACCCGATCCACCCCCCATGACCATACATTCACCTAAGCCATTCCCCTATAGCTCTTCCAGGCAGTTCCTTGGAGTTATGAGACTACCATCACCACAACCGCCGGGGTCGAAACAATGAAGAAGGCATTGGTGGCCGATATCGGTAATATGACAAAGACAGGGAGATGCAAAAAAATACCAACAAAGGGGGTAAGCATCAAGGAAAAGACTGAAGAAACGACACATGGGATAACAGAGGAGGAAAAAAGGAAGGAAAAAGGAAAGGGCAAGATGGACGAGAATGACCAGAAGAAAGAGGAGGTGAAAGCGGCAGATAAAGAAGCTGAAGCAAAAGTGACAGACAAAGAAGCCACTGACTTTATTAAGCTCATCCTCAAGAGAGAGCATAATATAATAGACAGATTGAACAAGCAGCCAGACCAAGTCAGCATCCTAGGACTAATACAAAAATCGGAAGAGCACCAAGAGGCATTGTTAAAAGTCCTAGGGGGTCACATGTACCTTCGACCACGACACCGGCCCAGTTAGAGCAAACAGTCGGCCAGATCATGCCTCCAATCCTATTATCTTCACAGAAAATGAGTTTACGCCTGAAGGGACGGGGCATGTCGAGCCACTGAACATTATGGTCATATGCAAGGGCATGATGGTTGCCAGGGTGCTGATTGACAATGGCTCTCAGCGCTTAATGTTTGTCCACTTGAGACCTTCCGAAAGCTGAACGCCGATTGGTCGTATGTGAAACCCAACAATAAGGTTGTTCGAGGGTTCGATAGTTCGAAAAGGGACTCGTTGGGCGAGGTGAACCTACCAATCACAATAGGACCTGCACCTTTGAAGTGACGTTTGAAGTCATGGAAATACCAACGACCTTCAACTTGTTACTGGGTAGGCCTTGGATCCATACTGCCGGGGCTGTGCCTTCCTCGTTGCACCAAAGAGTCAAATTTATCATGGGGCAAAGGATGGTATCAGTATTGGCAGAGAACCTTATTCCAGCTGGGAGAGCCCCAGACGTGCCTTTCATTGATATAGAGATGACGAAGGACAAGGCACTCTACCATTCGTATCAATTTGCGGCTGTCAACCACATCGAGAAAGGAAAGGAGAATGTAAAGGCAAAGCTATCGAGAGCGAACATTATGGTTGGTCGGGTCATGAAAAGGGGAGGTTACCGGCCCAAGCAAGGGTTAGGACCAGGGGGAAGAGGAAGAGCTACACCAGTCGAAGCGAGCAAATATACTCCTTATTTTGGTCTAGGGTTCAGGCCCACAAAGAAAGACATAGCAGAAATGAAAGAAAAGAAGAAAGAACTTCGACTAGCAAGAAAGCAAAATCGGGAATCGAATGTCTGGAACCCGGGCCGAGTCCCTCACATTAGTGTCAGCTTCTCAAAGTCCCATATCAGACCCGACAACTTATCAGAACCACCACGGGCAAAAAGGGTAAAAATGGTAAATACAGCACCACTGCACTTTCAAGAAGACTCAATCGTCGAGTCCCAATCATCCTTCGTAGAAGGCATTGACGTTTTGTTCAATGGGGACTCCGAGGAAAGTCCATCGGAGACTGCTCCAAAATCCAGCAAAGTCAAAATCACTACTGACCATGGGAACAAATCACCCTTTCCAAAGGGTATTGACTGGGCATCAGTCGTCATCCCACCGAGTTTGGGAGGGACTGTGCCCCAACCTGACAACAACAACAATCAAACGGAGATCATGGTTATCTCCGAACCACCAACCAAATCACCCAACAAATCACTTTCACATCTCATCCGCCCCCTCAGAGAAGGGGAGACACTACACAATTGGGAAGAATTCCCTCTAACCCTTGAGGCTACCATAGCCTCCAAAAAAAAAAACGCCGTTAGGCAACATCAGTTTGCCCGAGGATCATAACGAGCCCTCGTCCTCGGGTAAAGACTGTTTTGAGGGCTCCCTATCTTTACTAATGCATGATTGTTCTTCTTATTTCAGATGTCCGGAAAATAGCATCAAAAACCAAAAAAATCAAAAATTCTTCAAAAATCAAAAAAATCGAAAAGTCTTCAAAAAACAAAAAAATCAAAAAGTTTTCAAAATCTCAAAAAAACAGATATATTCCAAAAACCAAAAAAAGAGTTTTCTCAAAATTTAAGGGATTTGTCTCAATCGAATGGACCTTTGGACAGAACAGAATATGAAAAGGACGAGTATGACTTCGATCTTGAACTCGACTTCGATCTCATGGGAATTGAAGAAGAGTCTGAGGACGAAGTGGAATACCCTCCTAAAGAAATCAAGGACCTGTTAGAACGACATGAAAAGGGTGTTCAGCCAAACATTGAGGATACAGACTCAGTTAATCTCGGCACTGAAGATGACCCACGTGTTGTAAAAATCGGAGCCTTGTTAACCCCTCAGCAGAAAGAAGAAATGATCGAACTATTGCGTAATTATCAAGACATCTTCGCCTGGTCCTACAAAGATATGCCCGGTTTGGACACGGATCTTGTTGTTCATAAGCCTACCGATCGCTCCTGGGAGCAAGCCGATCAAGCAAAAATTAGAAGACTTAAGCCAGAATGGACACTCAAAGTCAAAGATGAAGTGATGAAACAGTTTCAAGCAGGATTTCTCGCCGTCTCCACGTACCCCGAATGGCTAGCCAATGTCGTTCCGGTACCAAAGAAGGATGGGAAAGTAAGAATGTGTGTCGACTATCGGGATTTGAACAAAGCCAGTCCTAAGGACGATTTTCCACTACCTCACATCGACACTCTAGTCGATAGTACAGCAGGGCATGGTATGTTCTCATTCATGGATGGTTTCTCCGGGTACAATCAGATAAAAATGGCAGAAGAAGACCAAGAGAAGACAGCATTCATTACACCCTGGGGTACTTTTCATTACAAAGTCATGCCGTTTGGGCTTAAAAATGCAGGGGCAACCTATCAACGTGCAATGACGGCTTTATTCCACGACATGATCCACAAGGAAATGGAAGTCTACGTAGATGATATGATCGCTAAATCGGGCATAGAAGAAGATCATCTGATAAATCTCAAGAAATTGTTCGACAGGCTAAGGAAATACAGCTTAAGGCTCAATCCAGCAAAGTGTGTCTTCGGGGCAACATCAGGCAAGTTATTGGGTTTTATCGTCAGTAGAAGAGGCATTGAGATAGATCCAGCAAAGACCAAGTACATTCTCGAAATGAAAGCACCGGTATCAGAAAAGGATGTCCAAGCATTTCTGGGTAGAATACAGTATATCAGTAGATTCATTGCGCAACTCACGCCTATCTGTGAACCAGTATTTAAGCTGCTCAGAAAAGATATGCCGAAAGCATGGAACGAAGACTGTCAAGAAGCCTTCGACAAGATAAAGAAATATTTGCTCAATCCACCAGTCTTGGTTCCTCCTACGCCAGGGCGACCCTTACTGATGTACATCTCGGTGCAAGAAACGTCTATGGGCTGTGTACTGGGGAAACACGATGAGTCAGGTAGAAAAGAGCAAGCCATTTACTATCTCAGCAAAAAGTTCACTGATTATGAGGCAAAGTATTCGGCACTCGAGAAGACTTGTTGTGCATTGGTCTGGGCATCTCAACGACTACGCCACTACCTCCTCCTCAGCTACTCGACTATGCTCATTGCTCGAATGGACCCGCTCAAGTATCTCTTCGAAAAACCAGCACTAACAGGTCGTACTGCAAATGGCAATTACTATTATCTGAGTTCGACATCACCTATGTCACTCAAAAGGCCATCAAGGGGCAAGCCATTGCCGACCATTTAGCCGAGCATCCATTCCTTGATTACGAACCATTGAAGACAAACTTTCCTGACGAAGCCATATTGCTCACTGAGATTGAGGACGATGATGAAGAACCAGGTTGGAAAATGTATTTTGACGGAGCAGCAAATCAAAAAGGAAACGGAATAGGGGCAGTCTTGATCAAACCAGACGGGTCCCACGTGCCAATTGCAATCAGACTAAAGTCCAATGTTCCAACAACGAGGCTGAATACGAAGCGTGCATAGCAGGGTTGAAAGCAGCACTGGATCTCGAGGTAGATGAGATCGATGTTTTCGGAGATTCAAGCCTAGTAGTCTATCAGACGACTGGAGAATGGAAGACTCGAGAGCAGAGATTGATCCCTTACCATGAGTATCTAGAGGAACTAAGCTCATGCTTCGATAGAATCTCATTCACTTATATGCCGAGAGCCAAGAATCAATTTGCTGATGCACTAGCAACGCTCGCTTCCATGATCAGTATCTCAGAGGACTTAGTCATTGACCCTATTGAGATTGGACTTCAAGACGAGCCAGCTTACTGCCTACCCGTCGAAGTTGAAGAATCTGAAGAAAAGCCTTGGTACTCAGACATCAAAGCCTATCTCGAAGATCGAACTCTCCCATCAGACGCAACGTCTAATGATCGAAGGACTATTCAGAAGCTAGCAGGCCAATTCTTCCTAAGCAATGGCATTCTGTACAAGAAATCACATCATGAAGTCTTACTCCGATGTGTGGCAGAACTAGAAGCAAAACGACTGATCGAAACCGTACATGGTGGAGTCTGCGGACCTCACATGAATGGTCACATGCTTGCTAAGAAGATCATGAGAATGGGATATTACTGGACTACCATGGAAAGTGATTGTTATCAACACGTCCGTAAATGCCATCTCTGCCAGATCTATGCCAATAAGATCAACGCGCCACCATCAGAATTGCACAATATGACTACTCCTTGGCCCTTCTCACTCTGGGGCATGGACGTTATTGGACAGATTTCGCCAAAAGCTTCAAATGGGCACCGCTTCATCCTAGTCGCTATCGATTACTTTACAAAATGGGTAGAGGCCGCTTCTTATGCCAATGTCACAAAGAGCAGTGTTCTGAAGTTTGTCAAGAACAATATTATCTGCAGATATGGGCTTCCCAGCGGGTTAGTGACAGACAACGCCAAGAACTTCAAAAACAAGGACATGATCAAGATGTGCGAGGACTTTCAGATCACTCATCACAACTCTGTACCTTACCGACCCAAAATGAACGGAGCAGTTGAGGCTGCCAACAAGAATATCAAAAGAATCATCGAAAAGATGGCAGTCACTTACAAAGATTGGCACGACATGTTGCCTTTCGCTCTTCATGCTTATCGAACTTCATTTCGAACCTCAACTGGGGCAACTCCGTATTCATTGGTATATGGAATGGAAGCAGTCCTACCCGTCGAGGTTGAGATTCCCTCCCTCCGGATCTTAAAAGAAGCAGAGTTGGATGAAACAGAATGGGTTCAAACCCGATTTGATCAACTAAATCTGATTGAAGAAAAGCGCCTTGCAGCCATTTGCCACGGACAGATCTATCAGAAACGAATAGCTCGAGCCTACAACAAGAAAGTCAAACCTCGGAATTTCTCACCAGGAGACCTTGTCTTGAAAAAGATCTTACCAATACAAGAAGATGCTAGGGGAAAATTCAGACCAAACTACGAGGGACCATTCATTGTGCAGAAGGTGATGACGGGAGGAGCTTTGATCCTTACAGAAATGGACGGACAAGTCTTCCCTCACCGATCAATGCTGACACCGTTAAGAATACTACGCCTGAGATCTGACCCTGAGATGACGAAAGGCCATCTTTGCTATCCTGAAAACAACTATCTAACCCTAGTCAACCCTTTGAGCCATCACGTTCATTTCTTAACCTAAGACTGGGGCAAGTCAATGCAAAAAAAAAAAAAAAAAAAAAAAAAAAAAAAAAAAAAAAAGAAAAAGAAACAAAAGAAAAGAAAATCAGAAAGTCAAAGCATCAGTTACTCCTGGCCCGCATGAGGATAAACTGTGAACGGCTAAAATACAAAAAAAAAAAAAAATCAAAAATTCAAAAACTCGGACACTTGATCTGAGCTCGACCCAAATCTCCAGCCTAAACAAGTTCGAGAGACGCTGGGAGGAGACATAGATCACCTTTTCGAAACAAAAATATACGAACCCCAAGTCTAACCCACTCTAGACGAACCTACCTTAACCTTTTTTTACCTTTCCACTACACTCAGCCTTAGCCAACACTTTGTCCCATTAAAAGTCCTTTCGGATCAGGGAATGTTCTAAGGCATCATAATGACGGTGGCAGCACCAATGATCTGGCAGCTTGATTCGGACCTCAAGTCTTATTAGTCGTTGGAAGACGCGAGAGGGGAGTCCAGGTCGGAAATTCGAAAAAAAAGAGTACTCGAAGTGTAGAGTAGCCGATCTCGCGGCTCAACTTGAGTTGCCGAGCCACGAATAGTCGTCAGCAAACTCGAGAGGGGAATCTAGATCTGTTACTCAAGAAAGAGTACCACTACAAGAGTAGAGTCGCCGATCTCGCAGCTCAACTTGAGTCACCAAGCCACAAAGACACAGAGGCTCCAAACAAGATTTGCAATGAAAAATCCAAAAAATAATAAAAATAAAATACAAGCATAGTCTGAAAGGGCATAGTGAAAACCCGAAAGGGCGCTATGAGTAAAAGAATCAGACTATGGCAAGATCAAAACCACCGGCACGATGAAAACCCAAAAAGGCATCGATGCGTAAAAAATGTGGAAACCGGGTCTGGTGAAAACCGTAACTGGCACCAGGGGCAATAAGGGAATCATAAAAATAAAAAAAAAACAAAAAAAAACAAAAAAAAAAAAAGAACTCCTGGCCCGCATGAGTATAAACTGTGAACGGCAAAAATTTCCCAGAATCCTAAGTCTCATCGCTCGATCGATATTCACCCAGTACTGGAGCACTGGGGATGACTCTAAGAAGAACATGAGAACTGCTGACATCTATATCCTCAGTAGTTGGCAAAAACACCAATATCATCGAGATAACAAAGGTTTTTCGAAAATCTTCATATTTTGGATCTACAATATCTATTCGACAAAGACAAATTACCAAAAATTCAAATGTTTTCAAAACTACTATTTTGGCCGATGACGAAAAATCTAGGACTTATTCAAACATCATGTTTTCAAAGCAATAGATACACCTGAGGCCAAGTAAGTAAAAAACCTATTTTCCTTTCATTTCAAAAAGTTTCACATTACGTTTTGTAAAAGGAAAAGAAAAAAAAAAAAAAAAAAAAAAATGGTGCCAATCACACATCTCGACGAGAAATGAAGAAGGAATCAAGTCTTTCTTCTAAGGCACGAATGCGGGCAGCTTGCCCCATCATTACCACCTCAGCATCCGAAGCATCACGGCTCACCAGTAAGATGCAAAGGCATCAAAACAGGGACCCTTGGGCAAGTCTCTCCCGGAAGATCATCAATCTCCGCCCTCAGAATAGAAGACTCTTCATTCTTCAAAACTCGAGTCGAGCTATCTGGTTCTTCAGATCATTCTCAGAACGTAACCAAATCTTCTCAATCCGCTTATGAGACACCTTCATCTCCGCCAGTCGATCACGGTGGTCAAAGAACGAGAACCAGAAGACCTCCCTTGAACTGAAGGCGTGGCACAAGTTCTCTCAGCAATCTGTTGTTGCATCCAAAGTTGGTAGTTTTGAAAAGAATAACCCGGAAATACAGGATGATCAAGAGTCACCACGTTCTTCCAAGCTTTCTCTAACCGATTACGCAATTGCCATGAGGAGGGAGAAGGAGAAAAAGACCCGAACCCACTCTCCAAAATCTCCATGAGTCACTATGCCCTGTTCTTCACCAAATTGTCGTAACACACGAAGAGGGATGTAATGGTGGCCCCAGTCAAACCAATCAATATGGCAAAACAACTCTGAGAGAAGAAAGAACAGGTGAAGCCGAAGGCTGGAAGGTGCCTAACCAACGTATCTCTTCATCTGGCATACCTTGCAAACCTTCAAACCAACCCAACTTGCCGCCAGAATGGACGGGAAGGTTTCCTTTTGTTCATCAAAGCCACTAAATCAGCATGGACGTTGAAAGGACGACTAATGGGTGTAGTCAAAGCCAAATGATCGAAGAACCAAAGCTGCACAAAAAGGGAAGTCAACTCTAATCACAATGCCCCAAAATCTAAAAGCTTCAATTCTAATCATGATGTTTCCAAACTTGAAAGGGACATTACCTGCAACAATGGAGCACACCCATGATATACTCGTTCTCTCCCGCTCGAACAAGCCGTGAGAGACAAATAGGTTTCTCCTAGAAGCATAGGAGCCAACCTAAAACCTTGTCGCACTTGGTCGAGCACGCTTATCAAAGCTAGATTCACATGCTCATCATTTCGAGGGAACAAAAGTTGGTTCACTACCACCAAGGTCAAAATGTCAAAACGAGATGGGGAACTCGTATCCCCAAGCCATCGAAGCAAAAATTCCTTAGAAACCTTGAGTAGATTTGAGTTCCCATCAATCCGTCCTAGTTGTTGCTTGGTGACCCCAAAGAATCCCGATGCTTCTTTCCTATAACTTTCTCGTAAGGGTGGTACAACCACCCTAGGCGATTGGCTAAGGCCAAGTATCCGTTCAAACTCCTCAATCGTAGGAGTCATTTCTTTGTCTCCAAAGCGAAATAAATTGAGCTCTGGGACCCAAAATCCCATAAGAGCCTCTATCAAGTCCCACATGATAGTGACCTTCGACAAAGAGAGAGTGAAGCCAAGCTTGTTGGAATCCCACCTAGTTCTCTCTTCATGAGTCATGGAACTAAGCCATTGATGTAAAAATGGGTCTATAACGGCGTACCTTTTGAGATTGGGAAGGTTGAAGTTACCTTCAAGAGCGGGAGATGAGCTTTCAACCGTAAGATCAAAGTTGGTGGAATCCTCCAAAGCATGAGTGGGCTCCATTGATGCCCTAGTGTGTGTGAAATAACCAAAATCGTGAAGGAGAATGACCAAATGAAGGACTGTGAGTTAAAAGGAAAAATAAAAGGTTCTGGTCCGTACATGGAGTACGGACTGAGTAAATTTACTTGAGTCCGTGCTTCAAGCACGGACCGTTCAAAATTCAAACAGTCCGTACATGAAGCACGGACCGTTCAAAATAAGCGCAGTCCGTTCTTCATGCACGGACCAGTACATGCAAGATGTTGAATTGATGCATGAACGGACGCATAAAGGGGCCCATAAACCCTAGTTATTTGATGTTACCATCCCAATTGCTCCACGATGGTTTCAATCATAACTTCACGAAGGATACGAAATGAAATAAACACTAGTATATATATCATAAAAAGAGTCATACAATGAGCACAAAATACGAAAAATATTTACATGTGTTTCAAATGTTCATGAACATATCCTAAGATCTATCATCATCTGACCCAGGAGCATCTCGAGCAGTAGAATCAACACCAGAAAGATCTACGTCCCGCAGCCCGGAGAAGACAGAACCGGTACCAGAAGAGGCAGGCAGATCATGCATCCCTAAGCCCATATCAGAAGAATCTACAGTAGAAGCTGGGGGTCGGGTAGAGGGTCCGGCGCCATCCGAAGCCTGAAAAGATAAACAGATGCACTCAAATGACAGGCAAATATGCAAGCAGGATAGTGAAAGAAGATAACTGGAATTAAATGTACCTGAGTAGGAGGAGGCGGATGAGTAGATGTGCTGGCCCCATCATGGCGTCGATGATAGTCCTGAAACATCACATGAAAACAAAGCAATCAGCCTACAGTGATAGAAATACGGAATTGAAAGAAATAAGGGAAAGAAAAACGTACCATCTCAGCCTGGGCACGAGACTCCCTCATGGCCAGCCTCATCTCTAACTCATGGATGCGCTCAGCCTGAGCTGCCACCTCCGCCTGAGCCGCTCTCCACCGAGCCTCCATCTCAGCACAACGGGCCGCCTGGGCCTCGATCACGCTATACCCCTCCCGGAGGCGACGCAGATCATCAATCTGAGAAAAAAAAGTAGCAAATTAGACTTGAACAGTCATGGAGAATCAGAAGATAAGAAAAAGAGAAAAGTCAAGGACTCACGGTATCATCATGCTCATGGATGAAGACTCCACCGATCTCAGTAATCCCGGCACGCATGGGCATAGCAGGCATCAGGCAACCAATGGAGGCGGTCCTAAACCAACTGATATAATCACCCTCCACTAGAAGCCCTCGCGCTGGTACCCCACCGACCTGGGCCAGGTACTCCTCGCTCGACAGATCCATAGAAGAAGGCGTCACCGGAGCCGCCGGGATACTGAGAGATCGATCATGCTGAAAGAATAATCGCTCTCCAAAGTAGTATGCATAGAAGAGACGACCAATGAAGCAGGGATAGATCTCCCGTCGCACGTCCCGATCGAAGGCTGCCCACACCTCTCGGCGCTCCTGGACCGACTGAGGAAGGTCCGGAAAAGTGACTGAAAATATCTGCACAAGGGAAGCAATGAGATTCTAAAATAGTGGAAAGAAGTTCTAGTGCTACAAACCGAAAGAAGTTACTCACCTCATGAAGCCTACACCTATCAAAGTGGGCCCGAGCGCTACGGGCATTGCTCTTGATAACGCGCCCGTCTCGAGTCGCCCAAAAAGCACCGAGAGGATAACCCTCATCTGGATGGCGCATCTCAGGTAGATAATATGGGAAGTGAACATGTACAAAAAGCTGGAAGAAAAGAAACAACGAGATCAGACCAATCATCGAAAGAGACAAAATGTTAAAAATTCAAGATGTGAGAAGGAAAGTACCTCGATAAAAGGCCAGAAGAACCTGGCCGAGATACCGCCACCTCGTGGGGAAGTGATACCCTCCACGATACGATCTAGACTACCAAGGATGGTGCCATAAATCAGACTCCCCCAGTCATAGGCAGCTACTCGGCGGATGTCTCGAAGAAAAGGGAGAAACCAAGTCATCACGGTAGAGTCGTCCTCCAAGAAGAAGCAACTCCCTAATAAAAGCAGAAAACTGAGGCGGAAAACGGCAGCAAAATCGGCATCTCCTCGCCTCACGGTCCGACCCCGCTGACCTAGGGTCGACCACAGAAACCTCATGCCCAGCCTATGCAGCTTGCCGACCTCGCCAGCCGGAATATAAGGAGCCCCAATCAACTCGGCAACCTCATCTAATGGCAGCATATGAGGAAAAATGGCCTCTCCCTCCATAGAGATCCCGGTGATGGTCACAAAATCTGACGGCCTGATGCCAATCTCTGTCTCTGGCATATGAAATGTGTGCGTAGCCGGAAACCATCTCTCCATCATTGCAACAAAAATAGGTCGGTCTGACCTAAAGTAGGGGATCCTCAAGAACGCTCCAAAGCCGGCTCGGGTGAACTGACCCCTCAGATCCTCAGTAAACTGGGAGAACTCTAGCATAAAAGTCCTCCAACTGCCCCTGTAGCTGCTGGATGGGTAAGGAGTCGGCACGTCCATCCGCACGTACATCGAGACGTGCCTGCTCAATCCAGTGAGAAGAGGAGTATCCGCTACACCCTCTCTGGCCTCTGCAGGAATCGAAGCACGAGCTCCCTCTACCCCTCGACCTCGGCTACCACTATCACCTCGACCACCACTACCACCCTCTCCACTACCGTCACCTCTGCCACCACTGCTACTACCACCATCACCTCGGCCACCACCACCTCTGCCTGCCGCCTCTGCAGTCCTACTCCTCCCAGGCACTCGTCGGACGGCAGACCGACGTCTAGAGACGCCGACCGCTGCCTCGCTCTCTGAAGAAGAGCTACTAGATGAGGACTGTGTCGCCTCCTCTACCGGTGGCACCCTCACTGTCTCCTGCTCATATCGAGTCCTCATAGCCGGTCTATCTCCAGGCTCGCCGATCAATGCAGCCCTACTCCCACGAGTGCGCGCCGTCTACATGAGAAAACCAGCTATCTAATAAGATGCCCACTCAAACCAAAAACCCTAACGACGATCGAACCCATTGACCTAAGCCGAAACCAAAGCTACGACTCTATTCGAACCCACAAAACCAACCTAAACCAAACCAACCCCACGATCCAAAACCTTGACCCCTGCAAGGCACCCCACTGATCAAAGCTACACCGTCACCTCGAGTACCCCCCACAAATCAAGATTCCATCCATCTATAACCATACCTCGCCAAACCAACCACAATCCATGCCTAACCTCTCCTAATAACACTCAAATCACTCCATCCGGTTGCTTAACCATTGTCCCAATCATTCTCCAGAATCCACCACCCATAAATCTCACCTACATCTAAGGAACCTACTCCAAAGTCCAAGGCAAACCCAACGGGTTCTAAAAAAAACAAAAGCATGCGAAACAAAATGATAAATCGCCATAATCATGCCCTGAACATTTCACAAGCGATGAGAACATCAAAAAGAGCATGAAAAATGAAACAAAATCACAATGCAGAATTTCATGATCACATGTGAACAAACAAGGTGAAAGAAATATCGAAAATAAGCATATAACCAGGTTTTCATGCTATAAAAATTTCGAAGAAGACAAGCATGGCGAAGGCATAAACAAGAATCCTAGTCTAACAAGCATGCATGCAACGAGGTTTGTGTGTTCGCTATGGATTGTTCGAAGCAAGTGGTCATGCGATAGAGGTTTGCAAAATCAAAAAGAAATTAATCTAAAAGGAGAAGATGAACTAACCTCTATCGAAGGAGTAATCCAAAGAAGTACCAAAAATGCGCCAAATCCAAATATCCACACGCCCGACATGTCTCTTCAATCACCCAAGCACGCAAGAGAGAAATGAGAGAGGAGAAGACGAAGGATCAGAGGAGAAAACGGAGAAGAACGGCCAAATGAAACGTCTAGGCGCGACGTTCGGTTTTTAAAAATGTTCTGGTCCGTGCATGAAGCACGGACTGAATTAATTTTGCGCAGTCC
The DNA here is from genome assembly GCF_017979445.1 of Akebia trifoliata. NCBI lineage: Eukaryota > Viridiplantae > Streptophyta > Magnoliopsida > Ranunculales > Lardizabalaceae > Akebia > Akebia trifoliata. The sequence goes on along the minus strand of NC_141381.1, from coordinate 13,008,289 downwards.
GTGCTTCAAGCACGGACCGAATGAGATTTAAACAGTCCGTGCTTCAAGCACGGACCGAATGAGTACTTCAAGAACGGACCACAAAAAAAAAAAAAAAACAAAAAACAAAAAACAAAAAACAAAAAACAAAAAAAAAAAAAAAAAAAAAATCATCAAAAAAATCAAAAAAAAAAAAATCAAAAAATCAAAAAAAAAAATCAAAAAAAATCAAAATGGTATTCTTGCAAAAGCCAAAACCAACTGCTTAAAGACTCGTTGAAAATACCTAAGTCAAAGTTTTTCTCAAATCACCACAAATCCAAGACCTCACACGAGCTCCGCGCCACGAGGTCGAGGAAATCAACCAGCGCCCTGTAAGACCCCGTGCTTGGGTAGCCATCTCTTAACCATCAAATCAAATCGGTGTTTCAAAAACTTGTCTGAGCAAAATCCTCGGACCCGCGCAAATCAGGGTTTTGTCTATTCTTTGCAGTTCTTTGCACGCAACTCCTGCAAAGAGGGGCAGCTGTAGACACCCGAATTTGAGCGGGCCCTCGACGTAAGGTACCCCCAAAAATCGAAAATTGGAATGGGCCCTGAAGCCCAAACCTACACGAAATCCAATACGCTTCAATTAATAAAGGTTCGAGGCCATTGACGTGGCCCATGGACCCGCACACCTCACCACTCTCAAAATCCATCCAACTCAAGCCCTATTCAACATAAACCCAACTCAACACTATTCTATCCAAGCCCACAACCCTACCCAATCCATTATCTAAGTCCACAACCCTACCCAATCCATTACTAAAGCCCAAAGCCCAATCCACTACCCAAACTCAATCTAACCCATCATCATCTCATCAAACCAATCACCAAGAGATGACACATGTCATCATCCCCTTCCACCTCCCTCATCTAATCAACTCAACCCATAACCCTACCCTAACCTAACCTATTCCTCATCCTCTCATCATCAACAACCAACAACTCAACCCATAACCCTACCCTAACCTAACCTATTCCCCATCCTCTCATCATCAACCACCCACCTCACAACCCATACCCTACATACCCTAACCTATTCCCCATTCTCTAACACTATCAACCACCCACATCACAACCCATATCTATCCATCACTTTTCCTTAAAACACTCTCACAAAATCACCCCAACCCATACCTCCCATCATCACCCCCATACTCTTCTCTCTAATCATCTAACCACCATCACCAATCAACCAATCTCTCCATCTCTCCATTTGCCACATGTCATCATCCCTTCAATCCTCTCAAAATCAAACCAATCACCACTCATCTCTCCAAATCAAACACCATACTTCTTCAACCATCTCAACACTCTTTCTCTAAACAACTCCCTTACACCACCACTCCTCCCATCAACCATCACTCATCTCATCCCACCAAACACTCTACCCAAATGGATTTGGGTAAGATCCAAACCATTTGGGTTAAAACACAACCCATTTCCATCATTACAAAAATACCCTCATTCTCATCTCAAATTTCATACCCTTTTCCTCTAAAACCCATGCCATTATCCACCATTCTAAACCCTCACCCTATTATACCCCTAAAATACATCCCAACTTCTATAAAAACCCCTCCATTCTCTTCCTACACTACCTAATGAAAATTTGAAAAAAAAATCTTCAAAACACTACAACTCTCTACTTTACTCTTCATTACACTCAACCCTCTCTCAACTCTCTACTCTACTCTACTCTACTCTCAACACCACTCTCAAATCTCAATCTTCTCTCAAGCAAATCAAGGAAGCAAGTCCAAGTCCACTCAAAAGAAGAACATCAAGGAAAGTCAAAGGAAGTCAAGGAAGGTCAAGGTGGGTTTGACAAAAGGACACCCCCCCCCAACTTCCCTCTTCTACTCACCCCTTTCCTACACATTTGCACACACCACTATGGTTTAAATCACCAAAGGGCCCCTTCTTCATAAGGGTGCCCTCAATGATTTGAACCAACATCGAAGCCCCTCACACTTGAGGGCACATATCGATTCTTCTTCAATTTTATTTTATTTTTATTTTAAAATACCGAATCCGAGGTTACCACATTACGTGGATGGAGTAGGGTGCCTAACACCTTCCCTACTCCATAAATGGACCCCCTTACCTTTGAATCAAGGTTGGACCAAATATGTACCATATCCATACGAGAGTCATCAACATATCAAAATGCCATGTTTTTTAAAGAAAAATAATTTCGGGTGACCATTCACACCCCTTTCCAAAAATGAATGGTGGCGACTCCAAAACACCCCAAAGTGGAGGGATGTTTGAAAAACATTCGAAATCCCGTGTCCACAACAGTTTTTCGAAAAACTCTTGAAGTTCAAAAGAAATAAAAACTAAGGTTTTAAATTCATGAAACTTTTTGATAAATCCTTAAGGTTCAAACAAAAGCATTTTAGATCTCACATAAGAAATATGGCATTCTTTCGTTCTCCGGATTCTTTTTCAGATCCAATCATTCTTAGATTCGATCATTTCTCTTCCAGATTCATTATCTTTTGGATTTATTCATTCTCCGATTCATTCCAATCAGTCTTCTCCAAATTCATTCATTCTTTTCTAAAATTCCTTCATTCCTCTGCCAGTTTTGCTCAGTTGCCGCTAAGGGTTATCTTGAATTTTGCTCAGTTTCCGCCAAGGGTTATCTTGGATTTTGTTCAGTTGCCGCCAAGGGTTATCTTGGATTTTGCTCAGTTTCCGCCAAGGATTATCTTGGATTTTGCTCAGTTGCCGCCAAGGGTTATCTTGGATTTTGCTCAGATGCCGCCAAGGGTTATCTTAGATTTTGCTCAGTTTCTGCCAAGGGTTATCTTGGATTTTGCTCAGTTTCCGCCAAGGGTTATCTTGGATTTTGCTCAGTTACCGCCAAGGGTTATCTCGGATTTTGCTCAGTTGCTGCCAAGGGTTATCTTGGATTTTGCTCAGTTACCGCTAAGGGTTAACTTGGATTTTGCTCAGTTTTCACCAAAGGGTTATCTTGGATTTTGCTCAGATGCCACCAAGGGTCATCTTGGATTTTGCTCAGTTACCACCGAGGATTTTCTTGGAATTATGCTCAGTTTATGCTCAAATATGCCCAGTTTATGATTAGTCTATGCTTAGTTTATGCTCAGGTTATGTTCAAATTATACTCAGATTTTACTCAGTTTCACACAGTGAACACACTTGCACATTTGCACTTTTTAGTCAGGGAGAATTCTTTAAAATTCAAGGATCTGACACTGTCAGTGAGAGTTCTCGCTCGATGACCTGACAACCTTTTAATTCGGGGAAAGTTTTACCCTCAAGGATCCAAACACCCTGACGAATTGCTAAATCAGGCTGCAAAATGAACTGTCACTAGCTTTGGTATTCAGATATCGCACTATCTACCAAAATAGATTTGCTATCTAGTTTGCTTCAACACTCTGCCAAAGAGGGGCATCTGTAGACACCTCATTTTTGCACTCGCCTGATTAATCAACTCGTCAACCCGATTGCAATAATTCCCAATAATGGATGTTATTTTTATTGCTTTATTTTGTTACCAGATATGTTTCAGAAATCCGGATGAGGTATCTCGAACTGACAAAACCTTAGAGACCACGCCACGCCAGGAAAATACGACTCCAGAACAATAGAAATCATCATCTTGCAGACCCAAAAAGAAGTTTCACGATAAAAATCATTAAAAATGACCAAATTATCAAAATACCCCTAACATCAAAACAACTCTAGAGCCTACGTTACGCTTAGGAAAATCCATTCAAACACATAAAACAACAAATTGAAATCAAATAAATCATTTCACCAATTTTAACAGAATTCGACAAAATTACGAAAATGCCCCTCATAAAGTTCATGACCATTTCACACAAAAATTTTCATAAATGACACAAATTAATATTTCCATTGAATTCCTTACGAAAAATCGATTCTAAAACATCATAAAACATTAAAAATCGACTTAAAACGTGAAAAGTCCTCTCCGGGGGTAAAACGGTAATTTCACAATTTTCATAATTAAAATTTTTGAAATTAATAAATAAAACATTAAATAATTAAAGTGAAACATTGATGAAATTAATTTAAAATTTTGAATTAAAAAAATCGATCAATCGGGCTTTCAAGTAAAATTGTTGAGGGTTCGTGAGATATTTCTTTAAGGACCCCTCCATTTGGGGGTTCAAAGAATTAAAGATATTTTAGAGGGGGGCTTCTCCAAAAATTTAAAATAAATCAAGAAAGACTGAGGTCAAGGTATTAAAGTCGATCAAGTGAGACTAAAGTCAAAATTAAAGTCAATCAAGCAAGACTGAAGTCAAGATATTAAAAGTCAATCAATTAAGACTAAAGTCAAAATATTAAAAGTCAATCAAATAAGACCAAAATTCAAAGTCATAATAGAGTTCTAATTAAATAATAACTCAATCTAATAGAATTCTAACTTAAAAACAATTCTACCTAAAACAATTCTAATTAAAACACAATTCTACCTAAAACAAGTCTAACTAAAACACAACTCTAATTAAAAGAACTTTAATTAAACACTAACTCTATCAAAATCAACCCCTAAAAAAATCTATAAATAGAGGTGCTCACACCCTATTTTCGTATAAAATCATAAACCCTAAGAGAAGTAGGTCTAAAAGCCCCCCTAGCCTCCCACAAACCTTAGTTTTGGAGCCCCAACTCCTTACCTAACATCCCTCCTTCGATTTTAGCCTAAAGAACACCTAAAAGCCTTCCCAAAATATCCCAAAATCCATAACAAACTTGAAGAATTCATATCCAAGAAAGAAGAGATACCTTATCTCGGAGATCGGAAATCAAATTCAGAGACAGAACGAATCAAGGGAGTACGGTACAAGGAGCTATTTTTGCCGGATCTGAGGGAACAAAATCTTTGCTATCAGAAAGGTATAACTTTTTTTTATTATTTATTTTTATCTAGGTTTTTAGCAATGTAACTTATTTGAGAAGTTAGTAGAGACCGGCTTTGACTGGGCAAGGTTGGTGCCTAACACCTTCCAACCCCGTAACATGATCCCCGAATTCAGCTTTTTCTGTTTTAGATTAGTCCTTTATCTATTTAGAGTCATTGATCGATTCCTAGACCGTAATAACTAGGTGGCGACTCCCAAACCTCAAGGGTCAAAAGCGGATCCGCGCACCCCATGGATCGAGGACGCTTTCATTATGCTCTTTTGTGCTCAGAATGGTTAGAAGCAAGGGAAATAAATGTGCAACCCCTCTTGCCGTTGGACCTAGTACCTCTAAACATGAGGAAGAAAACATTCCTAGAGGTCCTGTAGATACTTCAGTACTGCGCACTTTTAAGACGCACAAGGCATATTTTATTTGGTAATCGTAAGCAAGTTGTACATTAATTATTCCTACAAATTGATATAATTAATTGTTAGGCAAATTATTTTTTCTTATGTTCGTCATGTAATCATTTGTAGGAAAGCGATGCGTTGACTATATTTAATCATTCAAAGAAGTTGGATGATTAGGAGGTTGAAATTGAGACTCCTACTTTTCAACAAAAAATTCAAGCTTCTGGTCTATTAAATCTTGGTAGGTTCAAAAACCAATATTTGAATAAGACATTGTTGACCGCCTTCATTGAGCGATGGCACCCTGAGAACAATACATTTCATCTCCCATTCGGTGAGATGACAATTACCTTAGATGACGTTGACCAGATATTAGGTATTCCAATTACTGGTGAGTCAATTTTTGTGAGTCCATTAATTGGCGGAGCGGCTAAACGTTTAGTTGCCGAGACTTTGGATGTTCAATTGGAAGAGGTGGCGGCTGAAATGCAACTAAATAGGGGTCACACTGTGTCTATGAATTGGTTAATCCAAAATTTTAAGGGGTACAGTTACACTACAATCCCACAAGAAGTAGACAATATTGTTAGAGCATATTTGTTATATGTTTTGGGATGCACAATTTTTATCGATAAAACCAGGAAGAAGGTATTCTCGAGATACCTTACATTGTTGCGGGACGTTCAGAACATCAAAGACTTCTCTTGGGGTACCGCTTTACTGGCGATTTTGTATGGACAACTAGGGTGCACATCAAGAAAGGATGTAACACAGATAGCTGGATATCTTCCATTGCTACAGGTATGCGTAGATTAGATCTTGTTTTGTTATTAATTTGATGTATATATAATAACAAGTCAGTAATTTCATTTGCAAGCATGGATATATGAACATTTCTCACAATTTCAAGTGGATTTGAATAATGAATATCATGTTGGTGACCCCCGTATCAAACGGTGGAAACCAACTTTTGTAAATGTTATTTCCACTGACAAACTGCAACGTCTACGTCAGACCATAGATGATATGGTCAAGGAAGAGGTAAGAATTTTATCCAATTTTCTATAATATAATAAGTTTGTAATTATGTTTAATCTAATTTATATGTTTGACAGGTAATCTGGGACCCATATAGGGAGGACAGACAATATAATCCAATTAATCCAATCACGTTCTACAATGGTTGTCTGAGGGCTGACAACGTTGTTGAACCTTACCACTCGATAAGGTGTCTTCGATAGTTTGGATATGTCCAAACCATCCCTCCCTATCCGATACGACCTACTTTCGAATAAAGGGTCTGAATGTACTCACTTATCGGGTTGAGTACAAATTTACGGAGGAACATTGGAAGAATTGGATCAAACATGTCTTCAAATTCAAAACTTTGGCATCTAAAGTAATTTCTCCATGGGATGTTGAATCTGCTTATCAGCAATGGTTCGCCAACATATCTCATACGATTGTCCAGAATTCGGACAATTGTATTGGAGTGATACGACGACGACCAACTCAATTTGATAAAGCGTCTGTCCCCGAAGACATCACTAAATTGGTAATTTCATAGTTAGTAGATTAGATTTTGCATATTTGAATCAAACTTGTGCCTTATTATTTACTCATTTTTGTAATTTTAATTAGTGCATATGTATGTGGGTTAGGTCGATATGCGAAATATAGCATTGGGTCTACTGAAAGAATCCATTTTCTTAAGACCCAACCAAGAACCAGAGACGTTGTTGATTTGCCAAAGGGATATGTACAAAATTATTCATCCACAACAACGGACTCCATCTCCTCTGTTAGACGATGATGGAGGTCAATCTGCAATGAACGAAAGAGCCCAAAAAGGGAAAGGGCCTGCCCAACCGAGTAGGAAAACTCGTATGAGTTAGTTAGATTTGTATTATGTTGCTTAATTTGTATTTTTATATGAATACAATGGATCCTTTATGAGACATGGGATGTACAATTTTATTGTAATAAGGTGTACATGTGAATCGTACTGATAGAACTAAGTTGTATTTTGTTTTGTGTACCGAATGTGAAGATAAATGATGAGTTTCAATTAATATGTATACATTGGTACTAAATTAAACTTTTTAATACTTACAGGTAATGTGGAAGAGGATGAGGGCGATCGTGATGTAAATATTAGTCAAAGAAAAATTGAAGGTGAGTCTCTTTGATTGTTTAATATTCACAATATGATTTTAAAGTATTTTATAAATGTATAACTTTTCTTATGTGATCCTTGTGATATGGAAAGTGAAACGAAAATTTCGAAAAGTTTGGGCATAACGACGACCAGGGAGTACCTCAAAAAATGACACGTCAATACGAAAGAAAACATCCCAAAGACAAAATGTGTCATTTCGAACTCGGACTGCAACGTTGGGCAGAGTGAAAAGAAATCGACAAAACGAAAATAAAGAAGTAATTGAGTTGTCGTTAGGTAAACAAATATAAAATCTAATTTACTATGCCTTGTTGAATTATAAAAGGTGGAATCATTCAAATACTCATTGCTTCATATATTAAAGCAATATAATTATCGTCTTTTAATTATAATATTCTTGCCATATTGTGTCTAGATTCAGATGTTTGAGATGCGTATAACTAGCAGACAAAACACAAGATACTAGGTATTGTTCTAACATTGCACCGTGACTTTATTATTTTTATATAATCAATGTTAGTGGAGAAGATTAAAAGAATGATTTTTCTTAGACTCATATACTCAATCACTCATTGAGTGGTAGCAACAATGACTTTGTTGGGAACTTGGATTTCTGATTTTTTTTTCTTTGTGGGTTTGTGAGAATTTTGGGATTTGGGTTGTGTTGAGATCTATGTTTTGTTGTAATTTATTGAATATTACTTTTGAATTTTTAGTAGAGGAGAAGATAAGTTGAAGAATACCCATTTCTTAATACTTGCTATCAATTAATTGTATCTTAGCTATTACCTTCTTTTCTTACAAACTGTGTAGTTGCTCTAATTTTAGTCATTTGTTCATATTTTAACCACTGAAAAGGAGATATAGTCATTTCACAAATTCTGAGTTCTCATGTGACATTAGAGGCACTCTATACAAATCAAATAAGGATAATTTGTTTGACTCATAGACATAGGTATTATTACCATACAAAGTGGATTTTAGATTTAATATTCTACCTTATTTTAGTATCACTGTTTGCTATTGTTCATTTGGTTTTTTTATTTTTATTTTTATCTCCAATAATATTTTTTCACCCTTTTTTTTCTCATGACTATTATTATTATACAAAGTGGACATTAGATTTAATAATCTATATATGCCTAATCTGCCACACAATACCTAACTACTATTCGTGAGGAACATTTGTGGATGGTGCTTCATGGTAAGGCTTCCGGTCTTTTTTTTTGTAATTACTCTATTTTTGCTATAGCACTAGATTTTGTCCATTTATTGTTGTTTTGGGTGGCACTTGCATTGTTTGATATGTGATTCAGTTGTGTGTCCCTATATGAGATCCAGTTGTGTATGACATATATGATCTTTTTCATTGTATAACATCCCATGGTATAGACGTACGGTTACACATTATTAGAGAGAATCTTACCCACAAAATTTGTGTAATATACCTATATCCATGTAAGATGTCAATTGTTGATTTTTGAAACATGTATAATTCAGTTCTATGTTTCAGTGATTGTTAATATGCACGTATCTTGCATACACAAGTGTATCACATACAAAAAATAATGACATAGGAAGACAATTAAAAACCTTTGAATGGTGTCTTCTAATGAACACCTGACATTTTCAAAATTTACTTCTGATTTGATCTAATGTTAAGAAAGAGGCACCTTTTGACATTGACCATAATACTTCTGATCTAATGTCAAAAGGTGCCTTTTGACATTAAAGAATTTATTTCTGATTTAATGTTACAAGGTGCCTTCTGACATTGAAGAATTTACTTCCAATCTAATGTCAAGAGGCACCTTTTGACATTGACTATAATACTTCTGATCTAATGTCAAAAGGTGTCTTCTGACATTAAAGAATTTATTTCTGATATAATGTCAGCAAGCACCTTATGACATTGACTATTATACTTCTGATCTAATGTCAAAAGGTGCCTTCTGACATCTTTCAAAATAGTTCTGATCTAATGTCAGAAGGTACCTTATGTTTGGAGTGTTGATTCCATCTTATTCACCCTGCAGCTTCTAGATAAGAATAGGTGGTACAACTTCGATGACAACCAAATTTCATCCATTAACGAGGAAGACGTCAAGTTTGCTGCTACTTATGTGTTATTTTACTTATGTGCTTACTAAGTTGTTAAGGAAAGTATTTTTATAATATTATGTTTATAGTGATTGATATTTATTATAGTAATTACATCAATTTTCAAATGCTTAATTGCAATACATACCACATGTTTTACACTCAAAATGACATATATTAGATCGGTTTGCGAAAAAATTGCTCGGTGGCGATAGTATGGATTTATGTCCATCTCCTCATCATCGGTGGGGCCTATAAGAATGCACATGTAAAAACTCAACAGAGCTGTTGTACTATTCGTGAGGAACATTTGTGGATGGTGCTTCATGGTAAGACATCCGGCCTTTATAATATTCTTGCCATATTGTGTGTTAATTCAAATGTTTGAGATAGAGAGAACTAGCTGACAAAAGACAAGATACTAAGGTATTATTCTAACATTGCACCGCGAGTCTATTATTTTTATAAAATCAATGTTAGTGGAGAAGATTAAAAGAATGATTTTTCTTAGACTCAGATACTCAATCACTCATTGGTAAGGCTTCCGGACTAACGTTTTTTTTATAATTGCTCTGTTTTTGTTCTGTATAGCTCTAGATTTTGTTAATTTATTATTGTTTTGGGTAGCACTTGCTTTGTTTAATATATGATTCAGTTGTGTGTCCATATATGATATGTTAAATTTGTAACCAAGATATGAGATCTAGTTGTGTATGGTCGTACATGATCTTTTTCATTATATAACATCCCATGGTATGGACGTACGGTTACACATTACTAGGACGAATCCTACCCACCAAAATTCGTGTAGTATACCTATATGCATGTAAGATGCCAATTTTCTGATTTTTGAAATATGTATAATTGAGTTCTATATTTAAGTGATTTTTTAAGATGCACGTATTTTGCATACAAGTGTATCACGCACAAAAAATAGTAACATAGGAAAATAATTAAAATACTTCTGATCTATGTCAAAAGGCGTCTTATGACATTGGATAAAATACTTATGATTTAATGTCAGAAGGCACCTTCTGCCATTGACTAACGTATTGTTCTGATCTAATGTCAAAAGGCACCTTTTGACATTGGATAAAATACTTCTGATCTAATGTCAGAAGGCGCCTTCTGACATTGACTAACGTATTGTTTAGATCTAATATCAAAAGGTGCATTTTGACATTAAATAAACTACTATATAATAATTTTTTATGCATTCTGTGTGCAATATGTTGGATTGTGTATTATGTTTATCAGGAATATTTCATATGTCCATTTTTAAGAAGAGATGCAGTCGAAATTTCTATAGAATTATGAACTTTTTAAAATTAAAAAATATTATATTTATAAATTTATTATATATCATCCTCACAAGAAATAGAATGATCACTATGATGAGAAGATCATCCTCACAAGAAATTAGCTCAATCTGAAACTTATAAATCCATCAAAAGTGATTTACAAATTATTGAACTAACTTTTTTCCGAATGATCTTCCCATCATAGAGATCATCCTCACAAAAAATTAGCTCAATCCCAAACTCCTAACCCATATTTTGAAAATTTATTAATGTTACATTGTTTTTACATATGTAATTTCATATGGCATATCTTGATCCGTTCCCTAAATATCAGCTTTGTAAATATATATTTATAAGGGTAATTTGGTAATTTTCTATGCATTCTGCGTACACTATCAACCTTAACTATATTTGACTCGTCTACTTTGATTGTTTGATGTAGATTTGAACTATGTGGATGCTCAACTTCAATTTTATTGGTGTTAGCTGTTGTTTCTACTTCTACCTGGCATCAAACATGAGTGGATTCATGCACCTATAGTTGTTTATTTACTACAATGTGCTTATAGTATATTTCTTTTTTATGCTCAAGACTATCAGAGAGAAGTCTTTAGTGTTATTGATATTATTAAGGTTTATCAGGAACATTTCATATATCCATTTTTAAGAGGAGATACTGTCGAAATTTCTATAGAATTATGAACTTTTTAAAATTAAAAAATATTATATATATATATATATATATATATATATATATATATATATATATAGGGAAATGTTCAACAACAAACATTTTGGCAAAACATTTTTCAAAATATGGGTTAGAGGTTTTGGAATGGGCTGATTTTTTGTGAGGATGATCTCTACGGTGAGGAGATCATCATCACCAAAAATCAGCCCATTCCAAAACTTCTAACCCCATCAAAAATGGTTTACAAAAAATGGACGATCCACGATTTTTCAACTTGTAAACTAGGGCTAGAAGTTTTGGAATGGGCTGATTTTTCGTGAGGATGATCTCCTCACCATAGAGATCATCCTCACCAAAAATCAGCCCATTCCAAAACCTCTAACCCATGTTTTGAAAAATGTTTTGCCAAAATGTTTGTTGCTGAACGGGACCCATATATATATATATATATATATATATATATATATATATATATATATATGGTAGCATTCAATGGCTAATTTTTTGGCAAAACATTTTTCAAAACATGGGTTAGAAGTTTTGGAATGGTCTGATTTTTGGTGAGGATGATTTCTACGGTGAGGAGATCATCCTCACCAAAAATCAGCCCATTCCAAAACTTCTAACCCATGTTTACAAGTTGAAAAATCGTGCATTGTCCATTTTTTGTAAACTATTTTTTATGGGATTAGAAGTTTTGAAATGGGCTGATTTTTGGTGATGATGATCTCTTTACCGTAGAGATCATCCTCACCAAAAATCAGCCCATTCCAAAACTTATAACTCATGTTTTGAAAAATGTTTTGCCAAAAAGTTAGTCATTGAACGGGACCCATATATATATATAGGGTAGTGTTCAATGGCAAACTTTTTAGCAAACTTTTTGGCAAAACATTTTTCAAAACATGAGTTAGAGGTTTTGGAATGGGCTGATTTTTGGTGAGGATGATCTCTACGGTGAGGAGATCATCCTCACCAAAAATCAACCCATTCCAAAACTTCTAACCCATGTTTACAAGCTGAAAAATCGTGGACTGTCCATTTTTTGTAAATTGTTTTTGATGGGATTAGAGGTTTTGGAATGGGCTGATTTTTGGTGATGATGATCTCCTCACCATAGAGATCATCCTCACCAAAAATCAGTCCATTCCAAAACCTCTAACTCATGTTTTGAAAAATGTTTTGCCAAAAAGTTGGCCATTGAACTCCCCCCATATATATATATATATATATATATGTTTGGGGCGGTTCATGATTACTGAAACAAGGAAAAAATATAACTGGTGAAAGTCATTGTCGTTTATGGAGAAAAGAAATGTTTAACTTTATTCCATACATAACTGTATTTTTGAATATATTTTGGAATGAGAAACATTTTTTTCATGTACTTTTGGGGATTAATTTGCAGGCATTGCAGTTTATTTAAGAGGTTCTAAATTTTGTCATTATGTGTGAGTTGGCCAACATGGTTATTATCAAATACTACAATTTCAATCTTGACGTTTTAAAGTTCTAGTAGGACCAATGCACTTAATTGCGATTGCCAAATAAAAAAAAAGTTATCTCATATGGCATATTCACTTACACGGTTTAAAATTTTTAACTTGTACAAGGAATCTAACTTAGTTTTAAGGATTCTATTTTTAAGGACTCCAAACTAATATACCATTAGGTTTATGGTAGGCATCATTTTTAAGTAACTTTTCTTGAAGTTAATCCAAATCAAATAAAAATTAAGGAGTTGATGTGTAACACCCCGAATTTTTAATTCGTATCTCGAGGAAAAAATAAATAGTGAAATTTTAAGAAAATCTTGAAAGTGAGATTTAGGGGTAAAACTTTAGGATGTTTCTGATCATTTTTAATGGAATCTGACCTCACCATTAGATTCAAAATAATCGAAAAACATAGTTTAGCCTATAAGCACGTTCAAATGCGAGTCCAAATATAAAAGTTACAAAATCCTCGATTACCGGGTCGGACCAGGCTAAAATAGTGACTTTTTATTAGAGCAATAATTTTAAAAATTCAATCATACCATTGGGTTCATAACGAAAAATTATTCAACATAGACTATTTATTTTTCATTTTTGGAGATCAGAAAGTCGAATTATCGCCAAAAACGAAAACGACATCAAGTTTAGGGGTCACCTCAGGCCAAAAATGTAAATTTTTGTTAGAGATAAAATTTGTAGAAATTTACTATACCATTAGATCCGGAATAAAAAATTAGGCGAAATAGAGTATTCATTCGTCAGTTTTGGAGTCCGGATGATCAAGTTATCGTCGATCAAAACAATTGATAAAATGCCGAATTCGTCCCAAATTTAATATAAATAATATTTTAATTTTTTTTTTATGTCATCTTCCCTAACTCGTCAATACAGTCGCGCGAAATTTTTTTTTTTTTTTTTCCACTGCTGTTCTACTTCAGATCCTTCGCAAACGGTTCGCCGTCGACGATCGCCGTAGAAGGGAAAAAGATCCGCAGCTGCGTTCTCTACAAAACCCACCCAACCTTTCTTTGTTTCACTTTCTATTTCACCCGATATCGTCAAAAATCAGTCTTATTTGGATACGGAAATTTCAAAACTTTGACCTCGAATTTTGTCTGTTTCGGGGTCAAACCGTCTTCCGACGCAGAAGGGAGAAACGTCCGCAGCCTCATTCTCTACACAACCCAATCAAATTCTTTCCGTTTTCTCGTCTTTTTCACCCCGTATAGTCAAAAATCAGCCGTATTTTTATACAGAGATTTTCGTAACTTCGACCTCGGTTTTCATCGATTTCGGGGTCAAACCGTCTTTCGCCGTAGAAGGGAGAAGAGACGAGCACATCGAGATTTTCGAAACCACCTGATCGATTTCAAAAATCAGCCGCTTCAAAATTCGATCCGTCTCGATTTCCGTGCCGATGGCCTCGATTTCCGCACACACGCCTCGATCCTTTTTCCTGGAGATTGTAAGGAACTCTCAATTTCTATTAGTAATCATAGATTGTGAAAATTGCATTTAGGATTTTATTGGAAAAATTTAGATGTATTTCTGAAATATAGAATTCTTTGTTTATTTCAAAATTCACGCCAGAAATTGCATGTTTGATATGTTTAATTGTATTTTTAACAAATTATACGTGGGTAGAGTATTATAACGGGTTATTTCTATAAATTGGGTCTTGTGCACTGTTCGGACCCCGTTTTGATATAAAAATTGTATTCTTTTTCAATAATATTGATAGAAATAAATTCTATAGTTGGAAAATGTGATTTAATATTCAATGAACTCATTTTGAGTTGATGAATATCAGAAAATGGATATTTTATTGAAGAGATTGAAAACTGTAAAAATCGAAAAAAAAAAGGAAAAAGGGTATGAAACGATAAAATGTCAGAGTCACACCCGAGAGGTGATGTCTGCATTTTACGTTGTTGTGTTGTGTACAGGTTGGTGAACAGATATCCAGGGATAATATTATTGGTTGCATGTTTATTTCCTTTCTGTTAGCGCGAGGCGCTGTTTACGTTTTCGTTATGTTATTTATTTTAGGCCGGGTGGCCACACTTGCATGGTAGGAAACTGGATATCTATTCTCAACCTTGTATTGTTAATTTCTCTTTTATTTTCAAATGAAAATAATATATATATATATGTAACTATTTTGTGAGCTGTTAAAGAGTTTGTGAATGCCTGAAGGGATAGTGCGTCATATCATCCGGAGTGATGTACTATCCTAGGATGTACGGTAGGGACCACCAAACTCATACGTGGTATGGGACGCGTATGAGAGTGGAGTCACAACTGGAATCCGGGATATTCCTCTCTATCTTTACTAGTGAACTTGTAATGTAAAGGTGGTCGTATACGAATGGTTTGTATATTTGGGAATCATATGCACGCCTGATAGGCATAGACGAAGATGATTGGTCAGTGATCACTAACAATCTATAGTAGTCGAACGTTTTGACACATCGAAAAGAGACCCATTGCTTACGATCACGTCAAACGGCCAGCCTGAGCCGGATAAATGGTCAATCAAACGTGGTAAGTGCAGCGACCGACCACAAAATCAGGAACTAAAAGCCAGAGAAGAATTGTAACATCATGTCCTGACTGGGAGCGATCCAGTCGTGAATCCCAACTCTCTAATTCCAATACTCCACCATTGTGTATTATGTATCTGTTGCTTATTTTGATATATAAAATGAAATCCATGTTTAATGTTTCCATTTGACCAATTAGATTTGTATAAAAAGAAAATATTATAGTGAGTAATGATGATCGATGTAATGTGAGTTTTAAAATGTTTAGTTGTTCATCCCTGGCTATATGTACCAGTTAATCATAGTTTCTTCTGTAAAATTTTGTATATTTTAAAATGATTTAGTATGCTTATTCGTTCATGTTAGAAGAGGTTATTGGCAGAAATTGTGTTATTCCTTACTGGGTAACCATTGTTACTCACCCTTTTCTTCTTTATTTTTTTTTTAGTTTCAGATTTAGAACTTGGCGAGGCAAGTATACAGCACGAATGATGATCATCTGGTTGGTCAGATAGACAATCAGAGTCCGTCACCTGGTAAGTACTAGGGTTATACCTCCTAGTGGTGTCAGTTCCCCCAGGTAGCCTTATGGATTCTGCCTTGAGTGTTAGGACTTTTGTTAGAGTGAGAAAATCTCTATATAATCCTGTATATAAATTTTCTTCTTCCGCACTCTGATCTATCGTACAATATTAGATGTGTATAAGCTTCCGCTAGTATTATATTTTGTATATGTATGCAGGATTGTATGTCGTTTATCAGGTGCAGGTTGAACGCCTTGGAATGCTAACATAAACAGAGGAGACCATGCCGAAATTTCGAGGTGCTACATAATACCTCGAGATCTGACATGGGGATTTGTATTAGCGTTCGGCGAGGCGCCACATGATGTCTATTTTTAAAATTTGGCAATAAAAGTTTAAAGTGGATATATTTTTTTGAAACTATTGAAAGGTCTTCTAAAGATTTGTTTTTAATTTTTTTCTCAATATTTACAGACTACTACGAATCATGGAACGAGAGTTATGGGATAGAATAAATAAAATTATTCAATATTTAAGTCAAATCATTCACTCAGATTTATATAGATCTTTGAAAATATTTTTGTCCCGAGAATTTACAAAAGAATCAATATGTCACAGATGTTAAGTCGAATCATTCACTCAAATCTTTGTAAATAAAATTTATCGAAATTTTATAAAAGAATCAATATGTCAAAGATGTCAAGTCAAGTCATTCACTCACCTAGATCAAATAAAAATTAAGGAATTGATGTCTATTTTTAAAATTTGACAATAAAAATTTAAAGTGGATATATTTTTTTGAAACTATTGAAAAATCTTCCAAAATTTTGTTTTCAATTTTTTTTTTCAATATTTACAGACTACTACAAATCATAGAATGAGAGTTATGGGATTGAATAAATAAAATTATTCAATATTTAAGTCAAATCATTCACTCAGATTTACACAGATATTTAAAAATATTTTTGTCCCGAGAATTTACAAAAGAATCAATATGTCAAAGATATTAAGTCGAATCATTCACTCAAATTTACACAGATCTTTGTAAATTAAATTTATCAAAATTTTACAAAAAAATCAATGTGTCACAGATGTCAAGTCAAGTCATTCACTCACTCAGATTTACTCAGATCTTTGAAAAAAAATTCTCGAAATTTTACAAAAGAATCAATGTGTCACATATGTCAAGTCAAGTCATTATCTCTTTTTTTATTTTTCATATATTAAATAAAATAATGATTCACAATAAACGAGTCTAAGATTCTATAAATAGGAATATGCTTTTACCCAAAAAATACCAATACTTTCAGAGTTATTTTTACAAAGGTTAATCAGTTCTAACATGGCAAATGTGCTATCGAATGAGGTTGATGAGCTCAAACTTGATTATTACGAGCCTAAAATATACTCGAAACTTATCAAGATTTGCTTGATGACGGTAAGAAACTAAGGCGTATGATGCGAAATCTGTGCATAAAACCTTGGTAGGGAGTTGTGGCGGCAAAATTAAATAGTATAATATAATTGCATGATGACACTATCATTTATAATGAGTTAAATGTAGTTTGGTAAGCAATATCTAATCTTTAAAACTATTAGTTCACATCTAATTAATCTTAAACATAGTATCCACCTTTTGAGACATGTGGATATTATGTATGTAGTAGTGTTAATCTGCATTTATTGACCCTAATAAATAAAGTGATTAATTTTTGTGCAAGGAATTAGGTGGGCAAAAGGAAATATGGTGACATGAGCATTCATGAGAAATTAAATGTCATTTGGTAAGCATTAAATTTCAATGTAAATGCACTTAATAGCTCCATTAATAGTTATATGACTTCACCTTCATTATATAGTCTTATTCAGGGAAAGAATCCAAATTTTATTCCTACTTAGAAGTTGCAATGAATCACGATGAGAATATGCGTCGTGGATTTCGGACGGAAGATGCATATAGAAAGCACATGCCGAAACGTGAATGGATTGTACTTGTGAGGGATTCAAAGAAATTGATTAAAGCATCCAAACTCGTGTAAATACCTATCCCAAAAAGACGTGCGATTTCGATGCCGCTGCATAACCTATATTCGTTCCAAGCGACAGTTATGAGGTTGCGAGCTGAAGTATCAAGAATGTGTAAACGAGTTGTAAGGATTTCATCACATGAAGTTGATAACGATCCCAACTATGCATCTACTTACACTATGTCGGATGAAGACGATGACAGTTCTTCTGATTTTGAAGATTAATTTCGTTACTATAGACTTAAGAATTTAAGTAAGTATGTTTAGGTTCTAAAGTTTTTGTTGAAAAATCAAGTTTGATTAATTTCATCACAATATTAAATGTGTCGCTTGTAAATTATTTTTCATCTAATTTATGTAGCATTTAAAAAGTTGACAAGGCAATAGAGGATCTTTTAGATCATCTTTATGTGTTTGAAGTGTCATTTACTAAATTCATAATCTGTTTATCATTTTTCTTCCCCTTGATTACAATGTAAATGATCGTATACTTGTCAAGAAATTTGAATAGATTTAACGAACACTGAAATAATGTCAGAATGGGCATTTTGACATTACATCTGAAGTATTTTAATCAATGTCAGAAGGCGCCTTCAGACATTAGATTAGAAGTAATTTTGTCAATTTCAGAAGGCGCCTTCTGATATTAGATCAGAAGTAATTTAGTCAATGTCAGAAGACTCCTATTTACATTAAATCAAAAATATTTTAGTTAATGCCAAAATGAGTCTTTTGACATTAGATCAAAAGTAATTTAGCCAATGTCAAAAAGCTCATTTTGAGATTAGATGATGACTTTTTTATTAAATATCTAAAGAAGCATTTTGACACACTACAAAAAAGGGGCTTTTAGATGCCTTTTTTTGGGGCAATTTATCAAAACGTCGCCTAAACAGCAACATCAATAGCGATTTTAGATTAGTCGCCTTCCAAGAGATTAAATCAGTGGCATTTGGTGAGAAACGCCTCAAATGATCAGAAAATAGAGGTGATTTTTGGTAAAACGCCTTCAAAGAGACGATGACCATTGCAGCTCATCAAGTTTCTATTTTACTCACTCTTCCAGTTCTACAGTTTTGAGTTATTTGTACCATTTTCTGTTATTTGGTTATCATCCGTAAAGAACTCTGTTACATATATGTCTAACAAAATTATTATGTCACTGAAGGTGATGATTCAAGTGTATTGCATGTGTACTGTATGGGGTGAACCCCTCTCTCAAACTGCACAGTCATTTGTGCCTGACTTGAGTTGATCTTCGGAGTTAATCGAACTTTGACAAAGGTTACTATTGTTCATTCTCCTTTAATGCCGCATCCAATACCATATTTTTATGTTTCAGTACTTGCTTCTACCATTGTTTTAGTGTTCACTAAATCTATTCAAATTTCTTACTCATTCTTGCTTTACATAGTGGATAAAACAAGTATATGACCATTTACATTGCAATCAAGGGGAAGAAAAATGATAACTCCCTGAATTTGGTGATCTTAACTTTTCATCGAATTTGGAGGTTTAACAAACAATAGCACAGTCATTTAACTCACCAATCACAATAAACGAAATAATAAAAAAATAAAAAAATAAAAAATAAAAGATAAATCATAAAACAAGCTCAAATTTCATATTATGTATTGAAATCCCATTACTAAACAAGATCAATGAGAAGCAATATGGCACTAACAAATGAAATTGAGTCACATAATTGCTTAGAAATAAAACACAATCAGAAGCAAATGGTCATGATGCCTTTCATATCTTTTGGTTCTCTCCGCTATATCGTGTCCTCTTATTTTCCTCACGATTTACATTTTCCCTACATTGCCATTGTTCTAGACTCGCACCTTTTCAATGTCACAAGACTCTTTGAAAGTCTCAAAATCTTCACAAACCCTACATGGCAGAGAACTCTACATTAGTTGGAGAGTAATATTTATGGTACAACGCACTCCTCACTAATCCAGTTTTCTTTTGCGTACTGGGCAATTGTCTGGTCACTGCAGAATTAACATGCATTGCTTCCGCAACAACATATTAACCGATGAAATTGTAATAGAAAAATAGCAATTTCTCTCAACAACCCACTAATTCCACATCCCACGTCCAACACCTACAGTGACAACCGAAAAGCTGAACTTCAAAATTTTCCCAAGATGAAAATATAGAGCCTTATAATGATTGCAAGTACATCTGAATGAAACAAACCTTTTGATCACGTTTTAGGCCTAATTGTAAAACAAGAAAGTGCTCATGCTGTTTGATACTCATGCATTGTTCTAAAGCAACAATGGCTTTCTCAACCACTAAAAAGGACTTATGGGAAGGCTGAAGTCATGATTGAACAAATACATGATTGTTGGGAAAGGAAATTTTGGTATGGACAAGACGTTCTAACTAATTTTTAATTCCTATTTTGGTCGAGCATGAGAAAAGATTTATGCAAGTTTGTGGATTGTTGTCATGTCTTTCAAGTTCCTAATGGGTTACCAACCAATCCAGGTTATACATGTCGTTGTCAGTGTCGAATGAACCATGGACCGATTTGAGTATGAACATTATTTTTGGCCTACATAGAACACAGCAGGGTATGGACTCCATCTTTGTGGTCCTTGAACACTTCTCAAAAATGACTCATTCTATAGTGATGTGGTAAACGTAGCTCAATTATTCTTCAAGGAATTATATCGTCTTCATGGATTTGTGTTTTGTCATGACACAAGGTTCCTGAGTTACTTTTAGAGGAGATTGTGTAAACTTACTAACACCAAGTTGGATTATAGCAATGCATAGCATCCACAAGGTCAAACTGAGTTTGTTAATCGATCGTTAGGAAATTTGTTATGCAGTCTTACTGGTGAAAATGGGAAGAAGTGGGACCAATAACTTTATCAAGAACGATCAAAGAATAGTAATAAAGGGTTCAACCCTTTTCAGGTTGTTAATGGATAGAATCCACAAACAACTTTAAATTCAGCACATGTTCAAGATTTGCAAAGGCCTCATGGGAAGGCTGAAGTCATGATTGAACAAATACAACACATGTACTCAGTTACTACAAAAAATCTACTCGAATCTAGTAAAAATATAAAAAGCTTGGTGCATGGATGATTGGTCCATTACAAGTAATTGTTGAGCTTATTAATCTTAATGCATACCAACTAAAGCTATCAAGTCACATTCGCACATTTTACATGTTCAATGTCAACCACCTTATCCCATTCGCACCTCACAAGTAGAATCCATTCCCGTTCCAGCATGTGCTTTCTATATGCATCTCCTGTCCAAATTGAAGACGCATATTCTTATCTACATTCATTGCAGCTTCTAAGTAGGAATAAAATTTGGACTGATTCACTGAATTAGATTATATATCGAAGGCGGAGTCATATTATCATTAATGTACACGTAAGTGTATTTACATTGAAATTCAATGCTTACCAAATGACATTTAATTCCTCATGAATGCTCATGCCACCATATTTCATTTTGCCCACCTAACTTCCTGCACAAAAATTAATCAGTTTATCACTTTATTATGGTCAATATATGTAGATTAACACTTCTACCTACATAATCTCCACATGTTTGAAAAGTTGGATACTATGCTTAAGTTTGATTGAACGTAAACTAATAGTTCCAAAGATCTGATTGCTTATCAAACGACATTTAACTCATCATGAATGATTGTGTCACCATGCAACTATATTATACTATTTAATTTTGTCCCACAACTCCCTACGAAATTTTATGTAGAGTCTATAATTTTAATAGGGTCAATAAACGTAAATTAGGATTTCTACCTTAAACGTGAAGACCATAACTTTGCATTTTCCAACATCGATCTTCCCAACCACCCAATTGGTTATGACTTCCAAATCTTTAAATTCATGCACGATTACATTGTCAATAACAATGTAATGAACAAAAATAAGAACAAACAACTTTTAAGGTAATACCATCTGTATAACCACCTCAAGAATAGTTCGCAACCTGAAGTAGGACATATCTTCATACAAAGAGTGATGTTTAAAACAATCATCAATCTGACTAATTGAATGTTTCCAAATTAAGTTAAAAATAGATAAATGGGATATAGTAGTACCTGATTGAAATTAAATTTCAACCCGCGACTTGCATAATCAATATATTTTAAAATAAACATTCCACAATCCCATGTATTGGTTTGTTTGGGAATGTTCTTGCTCGTAACAAGGTCAATGTGGGATGTCAATCTTCGTTGATCCCATCTGCTTGGGTACTATCGAAAAAAATTCTTTCTACGTATTAACAAATTATAATATGATAAGTACTTGTGGAATTCCTTACTAAATTAGCGTAATAATTATTAAATAACTTATCAATACAAACCAATGCTTTAATTTCAACTTCATAGACTGACATACAGTCCTTAGAGAGGGAATCCAAAAATTCTAATTTCTTATTTTTTATGTCCAATATTGCAACGGCCCAATAAACGTTTGCGTGAATGGAAAAAAATACCTAGTGATTAATAATAATGTGAGAATGAGAGGTAATTTAACAACAAAATAAATATACGGAGGCACGAGACAAGAAAAAAACAAACCTTATCACAAGATATTATATGATATTTAAGATAATCAGGTCTGGTAAACGCTTTAAGGTTTTTATTTAGTTGGAATTTTTCGCCCGTCACACTCTCAAAATTATTCAACAAGACTTTACCCACTGACCAGCCAGAGTAATCTTCTTGAGCTTCCTTAAGTAATACCTATACCGATTAATACAAAATGCTTTATAAAGATATATACATCTAATTTAAATATATGTAAATGATGTGTCTATGTCAATTGGACGTACAATATACATTTGACTAAATAAATGACATTTGAGAAAATGATCTGGATGTTGCAATATTCTCCTTTTAAGAAATTTGCAATATTCATCGATTATCTGTGTGACAACAAAGTCAAATAAATATTTAATCATTCTAGATTTGTCAAAAAAATTAAAATTAAAATATGGAAAAATGTTACCTGATCGTCCAACCCCCCAACCCCCCTAAGTGATTCAATAGATGCGCTCGGAATACAATACCCGTCTTCCAAATTTATATCAGCGTGATGTGAATTTATCAACGTTAATTCTTCGTTGGTAAAAGGACGCTTAGGATCATGAAAATAATTACGAACGTAGCTCTACAAATTAGTACGTAAAATAATTACATTTCATTCATAATAATATTAGAACAAACATAATCAAAATGAAATCTGAAACATGCATACACCCCACTTCAACTCTTTGCATATCTTTTTTTTTCATATATCTAAGGGTGCATAGGGTGGCTTCAAATATACTGAAGGTTTCACATCTCTCTTAGACTTCACAGGATTCATGGAATACCCAAGCTTCTTAGGATTCATGGAATACCCACCATCCTACAACAAATGACAACATTGCATAAATTACTCGTACTCGTATGATACTTTACACCTTTAAAATTTGAAGTTAACAATTACGTATGAATAGCGAACTGATTGTATTTAAATTGATCATGACATAATATTTCAAATAATATATTTTTCAAAATTTATACATCTTATTCGCTAAAGAAATCAATTGATACGAGGATTACAAATTTCATTTTATCCTAACAATTTCGACGACATGCAATAAGAAATTATAAATGCGCATAGATACACATTTCAAATCAAAGAAATCGATTGAAAATCTTACAACATAATAAATATACTGGATAGATCCCAAAAGGGAATATTATAAGACAAATGACCACACACCTTTTGATCAAAATTAGATGATTTCCCCCAAGCTAGAATGTTGTTGTCTTCAGACTCTAGCTTTATAGGAGGAGATGAGGATTCAGCCTATAAAAAATAAAAGTTAGAGAGGTATTATTGAAGAGGCGTTTATTATATAGATAATAATTTTCTAACAAAAAACATATAGGTCTAAAAATTAGACAAAACATGAAGCCGAATGTGAGTGATTTTTTCTACATTAAAATTTTAATATTAAGTATATACATACCTTATCAGCGTCAAATTTGAATTCTGAATTTTGTTTATTATTGAGATAATTACTTTTCAAAATATTAGGCGAATTACGTCCGTTATCAACCTTAATAGACAGCTGAATAAGAAGAATAGGACATGATCATAAAAACCAACTCACATGAAAAATTTATTAAATATTTTAAATATTGTTCATGCAAGGTACCTTGTATTTTGTGGAGGAAGAGAATGATATTGCAGGTGAATGGTTCATTAGCATTGTTTCAGATGTCTTTTTAGCGTCGATTCCAAATTTTTTTTCGTGAGGTGGATACTCATTTGTGGAAGTATTCGTGGAAGGAGATGCCTTGTGTATACCAAAAGGAACACTAGAGCCCATTGTCGGAGGCGATGACTTCGATATACCTAAAGGATCGTCAAAGCCCTTGGTAGGGGTCGATACTTGAGGCATATTTAAAGGATCGACAGAGGTGTTGGTATGGGGAGATGACTTGGTTTCGAAGGTGTAAAGTTCGATGTTTTATCGAATTTAATGTTGTACTGTTTGATATTAAAATAAACATTCATAATGATTTCTAAGTGGATGTAACCTATTATGTGGATTTATCACATAACAGTAGAGAAACAATACCTTAAGGCTAGATTTATTATATGACTACAAACATTTGATGTCCTTTTTTAATTCTTGGATAACTTTAGAATTATCTTTCAACTTCTGTTCCATCACCGTCATTTTCTTCTTCAACTTATCAACTTCCTCTGAGTTTTTCCTTTTAGGCTGAAGACTATTTTCCTCTTTCCTCTTATAACCCTTACAAAATGAAGCAAGAACGGCCTCACAAAGTTCATAATCGGTCAATTTCAACTTATTGATAATCTATTAAAAATGATACATACATATAAAAAATTTGTATTAGATGGAGGTATATATATATATATGATTGAAATTGAAGTTCAATAATTCATACCGTGCAATTGACAAACTTATCGATGTAAAATT
Source organism: Akebia trifoliata (assembly GCF_017979445.1). Lineage (NCBI taxonomy): Eukaryota > Viridiplantae > Streptophyta > Magnoliopsida > Ranunculales > Lardizabalaceae > Akebia > Akebia trifoliata. The sequence continues at coordinate 12,983,069 of NC_141381.1, read as the reverse complement.
GTCGTTCCTTATTCAAATAATAAGGATACTTCAGGTACCTTGGAAAATGATTGGGAAATATGCGGGGGGCTATTATCGGTATATGTTCGAATGCCCATACCTACAAGTGCATAAGAATACAGGATGAGTGCTTAAATAAACATCAATAGTTTATAAAACTAGTACTTCGAAGTAAGATTAAATTAATAACTCAAATTTTTCTTTAACTATCTGAAGCACCAATGCACAACTATAGAAATGTCCATGTTTAATAGTTTCCTTAAACTTCGTCGCACAGATGCGTAAAGACTTTAAAAGGTGGTTGTATAGTAATCTGCCCCATGAGATCCTATTGAAGATCTCATCGCACTATACCATACTTAAAAGTTCTTTGTTAATCTTTAGTGTGTCATTTAAATTCAGTAACTATGTACAATAAAAATATTCTTTTAAATTCAATAATATTTTCATTTTTTAAGACTGTATTAAGTACAGTCTCAAAAGAATCTAAGGTTATCTCTGTTGGCATGTCAAAGTACTTATTCCAAAATAATTGTACACAAAGCTCGTCTTTCTTTGAGAGAGAACCGATTCCATCACTACTATACAAACTTCCCAAAGCTAATATCAATGCAACCTCACCTTCTAAAATAGAAATATCTTTAATTTCAAATGAAAAATAACCATTTTTAGGATTAAATTTCTATATGAGGAGAAAAATCAAATTGCTACACATTGGGACGCGTGGCATAGATAGTAGTGAAGCAAAACAAGTATAATTTAAACATGTCATCTGCTCAGATGTTAAATTTGAGAAGAATTGTGTAAATCTTTTCGCGTTATACACAACACGTGCCTGCAAAATATATATTGTTATGTCATCGTATTTTTCAAAATGTAAAAAATATGATACTTAATGTCATAAAAAGATGATAACATACCATGTCAACGTACATGAAAGACTATTTGCAATACGATTGACCTAACGTAGACCCATTCTAAATAATTAATTATTTTCATAAGCAATACAATATAATATCAGAATGATATTTTTTACATTATATCAAAATGTATTGCATATAATGTCGGAAGGAACCTTCTGACGTGAGATAAAAAAAATATTTAGACAATGTCAGAAGGATCCTTCTAACATTAAATTCATAACAAAAATAAATTATATCAAAATGATTTTCTATGTACAATTTACATTTGAATAAAATAGTTCTGATTTAATGTCAGAAGGAGCCTTTTGACATTGACTAAAATAATTCTGATCTAATGTCAGAAGGCTCCTTCTGACATTGATTAAAAAAGTTCTGATCTAATGTCAAAATGAGCCTTTTGACATAGACTAAAATAGTTCTGATCTAATGTCAAAAGGCTTATTCTGACATTTACTAAAATAGTTTTGATCTAATGTCAAAAGGAACCTTCTGACATTGAGTAAATAGTTCTGATCTAATGTCAGAAGGCTCATTTTGATATTGACTAAAATAGTTCCGATCTAATGTCAAAAGGTGCTTTTTGACATTGAATAAAATAATTTTGATCTTATATCAAAAAGTACATTTTGACATTGACTAAAATAATTTTGATCTAATGTCAAAAGGCACCTTTTGACACTGACTAAAATAGTTCTGATATAATGTTGCTTGTTAAAACCCTTTCACTATCCTGAAAATATCATGGTTTAATAATTTGAGGACTACAATCTTTTTTCCCCTAAACGTAATTAAATTTATCAATAATAAACTTTTATTATGAATAATTTGCATTCCATTGGTAGAAAGAAAAAAAATTAAAAATTAAAAAAAATAAAATTGTCACCTTGAAGTATTCAATTTTTTCAAGGTTCCTGTTGAAAGAGATTTAACAACATGCAAATAATGACAATAATTAATAAAAAGTCAAAAAGAATTTGGACAAAATATTATGGAAAGTTTATGGTTCGAATACTCTAAAACACATACACAAACACTTTCAATTCAAATTTATCAAAATCTCCACAATGGAGAGAGATAGAAAGAGATTTGAATCAAAATTATTTTAACAATCTCCACAACAAAGAAAGATAAAGACGGAGAAACTTGCAAGTTTCTCACGTTCTCCACAACGAAAAGAGATAGAGAGAAAGAGGGAAACTTGTAATATTTTTTAGATCTCCCCAACGGAGAATCTCCATAACAAAGACGGAGAAACTTGCAAGTTTCTCACGTTCTCACAACAGAGAGAGAGAGAGAGAGAGAGAGAGAGAGAGAGAGAGAGAGAGAGAGAGAGAGAGAGAGAGGGAGAGAGGTTGCACTCTTCGTCTTCGACTTCTTGCAGAAGTTGTTTGAAGGAAACCCTTATACAAATGAAATTATAAAAATTTTATGAAAGAAAAAGGACAAAATGATAATTTCAGTCAAAATTGAGAAAATGGTATTTTCGGAATAAAAAAAAATATGGTTTACTGTTTTTACCGATTTGGTAAAAAAAATTAATTTTGAAAACGGTAAATTTACCATTTTCAGAATTAATTACTACAGTGTACCGTTTTGGTAAATATTTTCAAAAACTGTACCGTTTTGATAATTTTTTCTACTTTAAAAGCAGATTCTGGATCGGATTATTGCCCAAGAATCAAGGATCCGAACGAAATGCACGTATAAGAGTCGGTCGTGCCGTGGAACCAACAAAACAGAGGCGGTCCATCAAAATCTCGCACGTGCCTCACTCAGTGATTAGGTTTACGGGAAAGTAGAGCTTCCCTTCCATATTTCCATTCTCCTTCTGAAACTCTCGTTTACTTTCAAGCTCAAAAAAAAAAAAATACAGATTCACTATAGAAGCGGAGGAACAAAAAACCCTAACTTACATTCTCATGGAATCCGTCAAGGATTCTCAGGCAGAAGCTGAATCCGAAGAGCAGAAGAACGAAAACGACGACGAAAACTTGTTAACGAAGGCACAAGAATTAATGCTGAAGATTACATCTTCAAGTTCAAGACCTAGCCCCAAAGTCCTTCATGCCCTAGCTTCCATGCTCGAGACACAAGAATCAAGGTCTCTATCTTTCTCTTTCTCTATTTTTCTTTGATTTCTTATTCGATTCTTCATTCGGGCCGAACTAATACCATTAAAATTATGTTAGTTTAGGGTTTCGATTAAATTATGTTTATGGAATTAGGGTTTTGGTAATCACAATCACAAGAGCAAGAATCTATTATTGGTAAAAAAACAGTCACTAGGTTTTGCAATATTGTGAGTTTCTTTTATTGATTATCGCAAGAGCATCTGTGCTAGAAATGTTATTTTTGCTGTTTTTTTTTTTTGGTTTATCCCCCCTCCCTCCCTTTTTAATTTAGTGTTTATGCTCTTTTGTTCCAACTGATTTGTTAATAGCACTTAAATTTAAATATTACTGCATATTCAGTCGTGTTCTTATGTTGTTAGTATCAAGGTTGAATTCATTTCTTGATCATCATAATTTTTGTAGTGGTGGTAAAGTGGTAGTAAAATACTCTTTTTCACTGCATGTGTGCTTTTGGCTCAAATTTGCCACATTGAGGTGATGAAACACGTGGGGACCCATTTTTGGCCTGCCACCTCAGCGGTCATTGTAAGAAAACCCGCCCTTCCATGTTTTATTCTATAGACGAAATAGATCTCGACCCGATTTCGTTTTGTTACCCATCGAGAATTTTAACCATACAGGAATTGTGTTTCGGTTACTGCATATTACGAGTGCATATCTAAATTTGTTACGAACTGTCAAGAGTATTATGCGTTTTGTGATTGACCCATTGTTACTCTAAAGAGTCTTAGGATACCTAATGTAGGACGATGAGAGGAGATAAGAAAATGGAATTTGATATAGGCAAAATAGGGGATTTAGGGAAATCTGGTTGGGGATTGCGTTAAGGATTTAGTTTAGGATTAGTAAGGATAGGTAAACCCAAAAGTAAAATAATTTTTTTTTTCGCAATTACAACAATTTCAGTAGGATAGATGAAAATGATTAAAGAACGGTTAAAGGTTAAGAAAAAGGATAAAGGATTCAAGATTCAAGAATCAAGAATTAAGAATCAAGAATCATGAAAGGGGTTTCAAGAATCAAGAAAATAAAAAACAAGGAACTAAAAGAAAATCAAGAAAAATAAAAGAATTAAAAAAAAAAAAAAATAAAGATTAGAAGAAAATAATGTTATATTGGACTCACTCCGAAATGATTTCACACCACTCCATTAATGAGAATATCAAAGCTTCAATCATAATTTTATTCATCATTCAAGAAAATTATGACAAGAAGCAAATATTTATAATGCTCTCTAAACCCTAAATCTAATATCAACTATCTAACTAAAATAAGGAGATCCAATGGTTGTAAATAAACTTAAAATAACTTAAATAAAATAAAAGTATAAATACCATCTATGTCCCAATCCCGTAATTTTATTTTCCTTGAATTTTTAGTCTATAAAAACTCATTAAAAAATCAATATAAAGTTATCAAATTGCCCCCTAACATCTATACTAACATCATATGCTAATAAAACATCAAAATAAGCTAAAAAAAATAAAACTAAAGCCCTAAAATAGAAAACTAAATAAAAATTAAAATCTACTTTTCAATATTTGATATCTCCATCAATACCCTGCCCTTTATAGCATTTTAATGTGAAATTGAATTGCTTGCGAACTTTTAGTTCTTGCTTCTTGGTGCCATGAATAGGGGCAAAGGTAGGGAAAAAGTGGCTCTGCAAAAGTTAGATATTAAAAGCATTTATATAATGTACCACAAAATTGTCTTATATACTCCATGCTCATTTAAAAAAAAAAATTTATTCTTTTTAACATATTTTAAAAAGTAGGTTCAATGAATATACACAAAATTTCAGACTCACAATATATCAATACATATTGCTTGATGCGCCATGGTCATGGCAATATATATCCGGTGGGCAAGTCTTGACTCCCCTGCCCAACCTTGGCTTATGAGCGGGAGTGAGGGGCTTCCCTTAATAGAAGCCCGAGTGAAATTTTAGGTACCTTACCGAGAAAGGATTTGTGGTAGGTCAGGTCAGTGTCATCCCTTTCGTGGTTCCGAATATCTATCTTTCTCAGTTTCTATTCAGATTTAGTGTCAGAATCCCATCTCCGTCTTTGTTATAGCATCCCTTGATAGATAATTCCAAGCAAACTAGAGCTATTGAATAATTTAATAAATATTATTAATTTTTTTAGTGAAAAGACTTATCACAAAATGGGGTTTTAAGAACTCAAAAAATAGTGACTGCAGGATTGAAAATACTAGCCCCCTTTTAGAAACCATTATTTTATATATTTAAAAAACAGTAAAAATGAAGGGTGACACTGCTGTGAGGTTGTGTTTCTGGATGTGTTGACAACTTATGTGCATCTCGCAAAAGAGATAAAACATCATTTTTTTAGTAGATAAAAGATTTTGTTGACTAGAAAGAGGAAAGAAGCGGCTACCCTAGAAAATCTGAAGAAGGAAAAAAAAGAGGATAACAAATTAAAGCACACTCAAGCATGTCATAAGAGATCCCACTTAAATACAAAATCCTCGCAAAAAGATTCCTCTAAATCCCTTCAAAATTGCGCTCCAAGAGAAAACAAGCCCCAAAATGGTAAAAAGAATCTCGTAAAAGCACTAAAACTAAAAGTTTGGTTTAATATTAATATTTTGTTCACAACAACAATATACGCCAATTTTTTTTTAAAACAAATTTTCCCCCAAAATTGTAAATCTTTTCAAAATACTTGGTAAAACACTGGTAAATAGGGAAATAAAAAATGAATGGTTACCATTCCACACCCTAACAATGAATGGCGGTTACTCCAAAACACTAAGTAGTTTGTGGTTGATAAGATCCTCATGTCTAATTTCTTTATAAATCTCTCTCTTATGGTGCTTTTAGCTTTTCTGATATGATGATCACTCTTTTATTTTCTTGATGGGGTTCTGCAGGTACATAGAGGAGCTGGGTCATTTCTCTCCCAACACTGGAAGGGCTTCTCATAATATTGGAAGACTGGGGAATTTGATCCGGGTAAACAATTTGCATATTTTGGACTTGAAATTTGGAATTGTTTATATAGATGATAAAAGAAGGAGAGTCATGATCGTTTCATCAATTTGGATTTTAGTGGCTTTTGCACCTCATTGGCCATTGATAATAATATTTGGTTAATTTTTTGTGTGGAATAGTTTGGATTTAGCAAATTTTTTCTGGTTTAATTTTTCTTTTCTCCTCAGGACAACGACGAGTTCTTTGAGTTGATATCATCTGAATTTCTATCTGAAACTAGATACTCCACAAGTGTTCGGTCAGCTGCTGCAAGGCTACTACTCAGCTGTTCTACGACCTGGGTGGTAAGTTCATTGTTTTGTTTGTTTAACTCTTTTAACTGAACATGTAATTGAAGTGTTTCAACTAATTGTTCAAATGGATACTTTTGTAATCAAATACAGTATCCTCACGTTTTTGAAGACACAGTTTTGGAGAACTTAAAACACTGGGTAATGGATGACAATGTAAGATCTACTGATGGATGCAATGGGAAGCATGACTTGGGGAGAAATGAGCCCACAGATTTGGAAATGCTGAGGACCTATGCTACTGGACTTCTTGCTGTATGCTTAACTGGGTATTTCTTATGACTGGTTATCTTGTTTTGCTGTTCTCATTTCTTTTAATCTTTCTTTTGTTTGTAATATTTCTATATTTAATAATGTTGATTCAGTGGTGGTCAATTGGTGGAAGATGTGTTGACATCTGGACTGCCAGCCAAGCTTATGCGTTATCTTCGTACCCGAGTTCTTGGGGAGACAAATACAAGTCAAAAAGATGCTAGTTATCAAACAGAGGGTAAGAATGCCTCTGGTGCTACTTGCATGAGAGGTAGAGAAGAAAATAGGGGCAGGTTCCGACAGGTCTTGGATGTCACTCATTTTGGTGGTCCCGGGATTGGAGATGAGGATAATCATTGCCTTGAAAGGGACCAAGATAAAAGCATCAGCAATAGGCAAATACGTGGAGAAGAGTGCCAGGGAGATGTTGGGGAGTTGCTGAAATCTCGAGAAGTAGCTGATGATTTAGTTGAAAGGGCTGGTATGTGTGATGTAGATGAACATGATGTTGAAGAGATTGGTGAGGACAGATGGCACCGAGAGTTGTATGAAGGAATGGCAAAATTTGGTGACAGGTATGGTACAAGCAAATTCTTGAGAGATGAAGATGTTGATGAGAATGAAAGAGATGACTTGTCCAGGCACAAGGCAAATCGGGGATGGGCGAAAACTAGAGGCAAGGGAAAGGTTAATGAAGGAGCTGTGGAGACTGAAAGGGCTTTGGTTTCTCCAGGATCCGGATTACGATTAGGGGCACATGGAAGGAGTATGAGGGAGAGGAATCTAGAGATGAAAAGATTACCGGATGCAAAGAAGTATTCAAACAGGACCGATGATGATGCTTTTGTCATAGAAAGGGATAATAATGATGATTGCTTCCAAGAATGCAAAGTTGGCACAAGGGATATATCTGACCTTGTAAAAATAGCAATAAAAGCTGCTGAAGCAGAAGCTAGGGCAGCCAATGCACCTGCAGAGGCCATCAAAGCTGCTGTTGATGCTGCTGCTGACCTCGTCAAGACTGTTGCATTAGACGTAAGTGTTAGGTCACTCCCCCACCCCCTCTTTTGACGTATTTTTCGTCTGAGTTGCTTTGTATTATATGTAGGCATTGAAACTTACAAATGATGAAGAGGCTGCAGTTTTGGCTGCTTCTGAAGCTGCATCAACTGTCGTCGATGCAGCTAATGCAACTGAGGTATCAAGGTAAGTGATTTTGTTTTTGAATCTGATGAGTTTATAAATGCAATATGGCGGTTATTCGAATATTAAAATTGGCCACAGAAGTTCCAGTAATGTTAATGAAGATATGACAACTTCGAAAGCCATAGAGTCGGGAACAGATGATGAGATAGAAGGATTCTTCCTCTTGGATTACAACTCTCTTGCGCAGCTGAGAGAAAAATATTGCATTCAGTGCCTTGAGGTCCTTGGAGAATATGTTGAAGTTCTAGGTCCTGTCTTGCATGAAAAGGGAGTAGATGTCTGTCTTTCATTGTTGCAGCGAAATTCCAAACAAAAAGAGGTGTCGAAGGTCATGATACTTCTGCCTGACATACTGAAACTAATCTGTGCTTTAGCTGCACACCGGAAGTTCGCTGCATTATTTGTGGACCGCGGTGGCATGCAAAAACTTCTTGCTGTGCCAAGAGTTGCTCATACCTTCTTTGGTCTTTCTTCGTGCTTATTTACAATCTGTTCTCTTCCGGTAAATGCGTCCGAGATTCCATACTGATTCTCATTCTAATCTAGTCAAATCTTAGGGTTCTTATATTTGTAGAATAATCTTGCAGGGGATAATGGAACGCGCGTGTGCTCTTCCTTTAGATGTTGTCCACCAAGTGGTTGAGTTAGCTCTTGAGCTTCTTGAGTGCCCCCAAGATCTTGCCAGAAAAAATGCTGCTGTATTCTTTGCGACTGCATTTTTCTTCAGAGCAGTTGTGGACTCTTTTGACGCACAAGAGGGTTTAAAGAAATCACTGAGCCTTCTACAAGGTGCCGCCTCCGTGAGATCAGGAGGTAATTCTGGGATTTCTAATCTGGGATCGCTTCGAAATGATGGATCGCCTGCGGAGGTACTGACAACATCGGAGAAACAGGTAGCTTTTCACACCTGTATTGCACTGCGGCAGTATTTTAGGGCACATCTTCTCTTGCTTGTGGAATCCCTTCGTCCGAACAAAAAGGCATCAAATGTAGGAAGAAATATTCAAAGTGCAAGGGCTGCCTATAAACCACTCGACATAAGTAATGAGGCTATAGATGCAGTGCTTCTTCAGATTCAGCGGGACCGAAAGCTTGGCACTGCATTTGTGAGAGCTCGTTGGCCTGCAGTAGACAAGTTCTTAGGCTCTAATGGACATATTACAATGCTGGAATTGTGTCAAGTATGATTTCATGGTTCTTTATCCCTCCATATTTGGTTTTCATTTTTTTTTGTCCATCGCCAAAGTTATCTTGACTTAGTTTTTTTATTTTCTTTAGGCCCCACCTGTTGAGCGCTATTTGCATGACTTGGCGCAATATGCATTGGGTGTTCTACAAATTGTTACATTGGTACCCTACAGTCGTAAGTTAATTGTAAATGCCACATTGAGCAATGATCGTGTTGGTATGGCTGTTATTTTGGATGCGGCAAATGGTGCTGGTTATGTGGATTCAGAGGTAAATATACCTTATTTTGACGTTCTTCTTAATTTGTATGCTGAAAGGAATATATTTGAGCCATTTTGATACTTTTGCAGACCAGTCTTTTCTCTTATTTTAAATTGTTAATCCATATTTGTAATGCATTTGTTTGTCTTTTGGCAGTTTATTCAACCAGCACTAAATGTTTTGGTTAATCTTGTTTGCCCTCCACCTTCAATCAGCAACAAACCATCTGCTATTACACAAGGTCAGCAGTCTGTTTCGGTTCAAACTTCACATGGTCCTGGTGTGGAGACTAGGGAAAGGCTTCCAGAACGAAATACAGATCGAGCTGTTTCCTTGTCCATCCAGAATGAGTCCAGGGAGCGAAATGGAGAATCTTGTGCGGGCAGTTCTGTAGTACTTGGTGCTTCATCCACGGTGAGTAGTTCACAAACGACTGTGCCTACTGTCACTTCGGGGGTAGTTGGAGACCGTAGAATTTCTTTAGGTACTGGGGCAGGTTGTGCTGGCCTTGCTGCACAATTGGAACAAGGATATCATCAAGCAAGGGAAGCTGTACGTGCCAACAATGGCATAAAGGTTCTTTTGCACCTTCTCCATCCTCGCATACCTACACCTCCTCCTGCCCTTGACTGTGTCCGTGCTCTCGCATGCCGAGTCCTGCTTGGTTTAGCTAGAGATGATACGATTGCACACATATTAACAAAGCTTCAGGTGAGTGACCATATTTAATAATTTGGTATCTTCATGTGAGTTTTACTTGCTCCCTTTTGTGCTTTTTTGCCACTTCTTTTGGGATGGATATGGTGATATTTAATTTCATTTTGGAGTAACTTCATGTATTTTATTTAAAAAAAAACAAAAATAGAAATGATAGGAAGGAGAATTCCCAGTACATAACATATCCATATTTACGGTTTTACAACACTTTTAGTGAGAGGGTCTACATTGTCATTCACCTCCTGTTGAGTAGGGGAGAAAATTTTAGTCCAACGCTGAGCTTGCTTTCTAAGATGGTCTATAGTCGTTGAAAATGTACACGGATATTTTACCTTTCTTCTCGCCCAGTGGGTTGGTATTCTCTGAGTTTCCTTCCCACTTCCAATGTTCCAATGGTGTTTGTTCTCAAAAACTTACAAGCAATGGAGGGAGAGCTCTAATTTTATTTTTATGGAGAAGAAGGAAAACTTTGTTTTCCACTTCATTAGAATCAAGGACTCCAACTGGTCTGCAAAATGCTATGTGAGTCACCCATTCTCATTTTTGAAAAGCCTGACTTACCAAAAGCATTACAATTGCTCACAATCACCAAACCTATTTGAGTACAACCATGACCCTCTAACTCTATAAAATCTAATTCTAAACCTTTTACCTTAACCCAAACCTAACCTAAATATCCTAAACTCTTCCCATTAAACCAGTTAACATCACTTTTGGATGTAATTCAATTATTATTGCTGGGTTCTTGTGCATGCTTGCATCATATCCTTGTTGCAAAATTTCGCAAATACCCTTTCAACTTATGGTCAATCGTCATTGTTGAGCCCTTCACAATAGCCCATAAAAAAACCTTTTGGGCTTTTTAGAGGTAGTAAATGGTGGATAAGGTCTTGGATGAAAGGTAATGGTGATGATCATCATGGGAGGGAAGATGATGGCTCCTTAGATCAAAGGGCTAGCCCTCTAGCAAGAGGAAGGGTTCCCTCAAAGAGAAAAAGAGATGAGAGAGCACCTCAACTCTTTTCTTTGTTGCCCTAGATTATTATTTATAGGAAACCTTGACCCTAGTCTTTTGTTATAGATTCATTAAGATGACCTAAATGCCCTTATGATTCAATTTGCACCATCTACATTTAGCCCCCTTGCATCACATAGAGGTTTTGACGATCTCTACAGCTGGCAATACTTAGTGCAAATCAAGGTGACGCACAAGAAGAAGTAAAAAGACAACCACTCGAGAAGACAAGAAACATCGCACGAGTGTAACATCACGCTAGAGTGCTAGAACCATTAGGTGGTAGAATCTAAAGGCAGAATCTCATTGGGGCCTGGCGACTATAAGTTGAGGCACTAGGGCCTAGTGACCATAAGTCGAAGAGGCGTTGGGGCCTGATGGTGAAGTCCATGCGAGCGCGAAACAAAGCATTCTAATTGAGTCAATTGGGATGAAGTAGTTCTTTGCGGGTAACGGTAACGATTTTCCATTGGGGAAGTGGAACTTATTGGTGGGAATTTTGATGCCCGTCCTTGTTGATGATAGATCGTAACAAGTATCAAACAATGTAATGCCACTAGTTGACTATAAGTAAGTTGTACGCGTCGGTTTGTAACCGAGTCACGACTGTTTCTGAATCAATGATAATTCCGCCATTACCACTTCGATACTTATACACAAAAACCATCCTAATTGGGTCATTTCATCAAACACATGGAGAGCCTCATGTTTCTCCCCTTTAAAGCACAACCCATCAGCCATCAAAATATAATCACCAAAACCTGGATAAACTCCTCATGCATGTGCCACAAAGAAGAGTGCTAGATCACTTTGTGAGCCCATCTTGCCCAAAACTCCATCCCTACAACAACCAACAGATAGAGAGAAAGTTTCGAACATTTCGGAAAGAGGAATTTCACCATCCTCCATTTGCCATGAAAATCTGTAATAAATAGAAGTGATAGCCATAGAGATGATTCCCATACTAGACATCATTGTTGCGACGAGTTAAGTTTCTCTTTCAGATTTCCTCTTTAATCTCTCTGACACACGTACTAAGATTTGATTCTTCGTATCCTCAGGGGTATGCTTGGTTTCCTCTTCAATACTGATACTTCCTTGTTTCTTCTTCTCTTTTGCAACAAAGCAAATGGTCAACGCCGTCTCTCTTCTCCCCTGAAAGATTCTCTTCGATAGACAGATAGTCGAACAGACGAGGGAGTTGGGTTTTGAGTCCAACAAAGGATTCCGGCCAAAACGGAGTGATCTAGTGCTCATTGCAACGGAGAGTCGGGTGGGAACTTAAGTTCAACGAGCTTAAGAATCTTGGTCTCTTGAATTAGACCTCTAAAAAGAGCCAATAAAAGCGGAGAGAGAGAAGATGAGGAGATGCCAGGGATTGGAGAAGAAAGTTTGGGCCTCACAAATTGGATTGGGATCCAGTTTAACAAAATTAAAATGTTCTGGCCCACGGCAACCAGGCCCATTCTTGGCCCAAGAAAAGAAAAGGAGAGATTAGGATTGAGGATTTCATCTTCAACCTTTAAATTATAAGATGGTTTGGTGACAAACCCAGTTCCCAAGTCTGACGGCAAAGATTGAGGCCAACCTTCCAATTTTAATCCACATGCAACTCTTTGGCGTCGAAAATGAAGCCATCACTCCTCATTGGTTTGACCAACTTTAAAAACGAAAGAAAAGAAGATAAACGAATGAGGTGAAGAGGGAGAAATCACATCAGAACTAGAGGTTTTGGGTTTTGGGGAGAGAAAGAGTTGTAGAGTGGGGTTCACGTTGGATGATAGAGAAGGTGAAGCTGCTAATGGAGATAGTTGAGTGAGGTGATGAGCAGAGGATTTGGAATGATGGGTGAACACAACCAGGTGGGGAACTGAAGGGGAATGAAAGAGGAGAGGTGAAAGGACACGTGTGAGCTGGAGAAGAACATGTGTGAGCTGTAGCAAAATCGACGTACAGTGGGAAAGAGATGAAGATGAAGGTGAGAGTGATTGGGTGCATTGGTGGTGGATGAGACATGGAGTTTGTTGTCGCCAAGGGAGAGAAATAGGTTTTGATAATCTGATCTGATGAGAAAGAGAGAGAGAGGGTGATGCCCTGTTTATTGTTTCACAGTAACCAAAACCAAAGAGAGTTGGGAGTCGGAGACGCCATTAATAGTCTTTTTGAAGTTTTTTCTTTCTTTGATTCTTTTAGATGCAGATTCCCCAGTGGAGTTGCCAAAATGTAGAGGTAGTAAATAGTGGATAAGGTCTTGGATAAAGGGTAATGGTAGTGATCATGGGAGGGAAGATGGTGGCTCCTCAGATCAAAGGGGAAGCCCCCCCCCCCCCCAACAAGAGAGCACCCCAAATTAGGGTTCCAACCCTTTTCTTTGTTGCCCTAGATTATTATTTATAGGAAAGCCTTGTTGATCTTAGTCTTTTGTTATAGATTCATTAAGATGACCTAGATGCCCTTATGATTCAATTTGCACCAGCTATACAAGCTTTAAACTAATTCTTGAAATCTTTGAAAGGATCAAGATAATTTAAATTGGCTAATTGGATATAGACATTGGATTTATTCAAATTCCTCTTTCCATATTTTAGGGAATTAGCTCGTAGGACTTCTAGATTTTGCTCGTGCCTGCCAGCACTGACATTCTCTTCAAGGTTAAGGGGTAGAAGAGGAAAGACAATAAAGTTGGAACGGTATTCTTGGAAAGAGGGAAAGAGAAAAGGAATAAAGTTGAAAGTATTCCTCGAGATTCACAGTGAGATTAAATCCCAGCCCCTCTTTATTTTTAATTTTTTAATTTTTGGGGGTGGGAGATAAAGGAGAGGACTACCATTGTGTTTTATTGTATAGATATTTAGCCTAGAACTATTCTAATTATATTAGATCTTTTTTATTTTATGGTAAAGTTAGCTTCTTTTATGTATTATGATTGTCTTTGCTATTTGTAATTAATTTGAAAATTGTCATTCTAGTTTAGTTCCATTGTCATGCATCAATTCTAAGTTTGATGTGGTATTTTAGGTGGGGAAAAAACTATCAGAACTAATAAGAGATTCTGGCGGCCAGACTCATGGAAGTGAGCAGGGAAGGTGGCAATCTGAACTTGCTCAAGTGGCAATTGAGTTAATCGCGGTAAGCATGAAGAAGCCTCACTAACTGAGCATTCTCACTGAACATTCATTTCTCCACTCGTGCACAACTGTTTGAGCTGCACACGTTCATTAGAAAGTTTTTTTTTCATGTTAACTTCTTCTCTTACTGGCTTTCAATTTCAATTTCATGTATATATGCATGTTGCAGATTGTAACAAATTCAGGGCGTGCAAGTACGTTAGCAGCAACTGATGCCGCTGCCCCAACTTTAAGACGCATAGAGAGAGCAGCAATAGCTGCCGCCACTCCTATTACTTATCATTCCAAGTAATTAACTCTTTACTGTTTTGTGTGTAGTTCTCTAATTCTCTCTCTCTTCACACAGTTTTTCTTACGTACACTTATTTTCAGGGAGCTGTTACTCCTTATACATGAACATCTCCTGGCATCCGGCTTGGCCACAACTGCTGCTTCACTGCTAAAGGAGGCTCGATTAACACCTTTGCCATCCTTGGCAGCACCACCTCCTCTCCTGCATCAAACTTCTGTGCAAGAAACCCCAGTAATGCAATTTCATTGGCCATCTGGCCGTGCACCTCGTGGGTTTCTTTCAGATTCATCAAGTCCAGCATCACGAGATGATTATTACGGCTTGAAGTCTGATTTAGCTGCGTCTTCAAAGAAAAAACCACTGGCCTTCTCACCTAGTCTCAGCTTTCAGTTAAGAAACCAGTCCGTATCCCATCCATCACCAGTCAACAAAATCTCCAGTGCATCTGGAAACCCGTCTATATCTACTGGAGTACCAGGAACTCCCGTGGTTTCTGAGATCAAGACTTCAGATTTAGATTCTCAATTGAAGACTCCAATAGTGCTTCCATTGAAGCGGAAGATAACAGAGATAAAAGATCCCGGATTCCCATCACCAAAGAAACATCTCACCAGTGAACATATGTTTCGGTCTCCAGTATGCCAGACACCAAGGACTGTTTGTAAAAGCATTCTTCCAGTAGATACTGTTGGGCGGTCAAATCCAAGTGGCGGTATTCTTTCTGATAATTTGGATGATAGCTTGTACAATAGCACTCCTGCAGGACAGATGATACCTTCTCCCTTCCAACTCGGTCTTCAAGCCGAACCGCAACATAGCAACCCAGAACGAGTAACTTTAGATTCTCTTGTGGTACAGTATCTGAAGCACCAGCATCGCCAATGCCCAGCTCCTATAACAACTTTACCACCGCTCTCTCTATTACAACCGCACACGTGCCCTGAAGCAAAACGAAGTCTTGATCTACCGGCAAATGTAACATCACGAATAGGCACTCGTGAGTTCAGAAACCAATATGGCGGGATTCATGGAAACCGTAGGGATCGCCAATTCGTCTACAGCAGATTCAAGCCATGGCGCACTTGCCGAGATGATGCTGCTCTTCTGACATGCATAGCTTTTCTTGGTGATGCCTCTCAGATTGTGACTGGAAGCCATAATGGCGAGCTCAAAATTTTTGATACAAACAGCTGTAAGGTTCTGGAGAGCCATACAGGTCACCAGTCGCCTGTGACACTTGTCCAATCGGCCCTATCTGGAGGGACCCAGCTGTTGCTCACTTCGGGCTCCTATGACGTGCAGCTGTGGGATGCGTCGTCAGTATCAAGTGGGGCTCTGCATTCGTTTGAGGGAAAGGGAGGACGACTCAGCAACTCTTGCACCACATTCGCAGCCCTTTCAATAGAATCATCCAGACGTGAAGTTCTCTTGTATGACATCCAGACCTACAATTTGGAGCTGAAACTATCTGATAATTCCACTAGTCCTTTGGTTAACAGGGGGCATGTACAGTCGCTTATACATTTTAGCCCTTCTGATACAATGCTACTGTGGAATGGAGTTTTATGGGATCGACGGGGTTCTGGCCCTGTTCACCGGTTTGATCAGTTCACGGATTATGGTGGGGGTGGCTTTCACCCTGCTGGAAATGAGGTATGCACATTCTTAACGATCTGCTTAGAATTTCCAGTATTTGATTTTGGCACCCCTTCACTTTCACTTCAAGTTCCTGCAAAGTGTTTTCGTTGGATGATTAGATCTCTTTTCATTCTCTTCCATCCATGGTTTCAAATCTTGTCTGAGACCAAGATGACTCACCCGAGTCATCTTGGTATCAATCAACTAGATGGATAGCAAAGGCATCTCAAAGCCTGCTGAATCTCAGGAGATAAATAAGATGACTCAGACAAGGGCCGAGATTTTGAAAATCTTTATCAAAATAATTCGTTTTTTTTTTTTTAAAATTTTGATTACATATTATGCTAGTAAAATATGATTTCATGATAAAACATCTTCTAATCAACCTTATTTGTAAAAAAAAAATTATTATTATTTAAGTTAAATGGTTTATCTCGTACAAGATGAGTTGACTCATCCGAGAACTCGGTCTCGTCCATAAACGAGACGTCGATGTGAGATTTAAATCCATGCTTCCATCTGGTGTTATCCCTTTCCTTGATAACATTTCATTAAATTTAATGATCTTTTACTCGATAGGTAATTATCAACTCTGAAGTCTGGGATCTACGGAAGTTCAAGCTCCTCCGCACCGTACCTTCCTTGGATCAGACGGTGATAAAATTCAATGCGTCTGGGGATGTGATCTATGCAATTCTGAGGAGAAATCTTGAGGACATAACCTCGGCAGTCAACACACGCCGTGTCAGACACCCCCTCTTTTCTGCATTCCGCACTGTAGATGCTGTAAACTATTATGACATTGCCACCGTCCCTGCCACTGTCCCTGGTGACCGATGTGTCCTGGATTTTGCAACTGAACCGACGGATTCTTTTGTTGGGTTGATATCCATGGATGATCATGAGGAAATGTTTGCCTCCGCAAGGCTGTATGAAATTGGTCGGCGACGGCCCACTGACGATGACTCTGATCCTGATGATGCTCAGAGTGACGAAGACGAGGAGGATGATGATGATTCAGAGGCCGATGAAGACCCAATCTTCGGCCCAGATCTCGATGGTGACATGGACAGTGATGCTGATGATATGAGCAATGATGATGAAGACGGTGATGACAGTGGGGATGAGTTTGACGATGATGATGATGAAGATGCAGACTTCGGCATGGATGGTGTGGACTTCGACGGGGCCCCAGGGATGTTAGAAATTGTTACAGAGGGTGACGATGACGATGATAGTCAGGTGGTAGAGTCTTTGAGTAGTGGGGATGAGGGTGATTTTGTTGGGAATGGTTTTGGCTTCTAATTGTTTTATAATGATATATATTATTTAAATGATCAAAATGAGATTTTCGTCAACTTAGATGATGTAATTATGTTCACTTTTTTTTTTTCAACACAACTTCAGGGTTCTTATTTTGATCTAAAGGGAGAAAGATTAAGAGGAGAGGGTCTTCTTTGATCTCCAAGATGCACATTAAATTGTTGAAATTGTAATATTTTTGGATGGTCAGAAATAAAATGAAAAATCTCCTGAAAAGATGATTAGATTAACTGATTGGGCTGATTTTGCTTAGGGAGATCTTGTACATTGGAATACCATCTTACTACACTGGGAAAAATTTGCATGATATAGATGAGATACAAGTTTACCATATCTATCACTATGTGCTTCTTTCGTTGATCTTTCATATATATATATATATAGGGGTCACTGGGTAGGTTCCAGTTTGGTTCCTTAACGCACTTGGAACTATAATCATAATATATATTTTTTTGGTTCAAGATTTTGTTGGTTTCAGTTCGAACCCGTCAAATATCACGGGTACCTAAACCATAAACTTTTTTTTTTTTCTTTCAAAAATTTAATATATTATAAATAAAATTATACTAAGGATATAAATTAATGACGTTTTTCAAAAATAATTTTTTTCTTCTTTTTGAAGTAAAGAACAACGTTTTTTATAGAAGAGATGGCTCATTTTAAGTTCTAATTCGAAGTTTATAAGAAAAATTGAAGAACTGTATAAAAGATGCCTTAATTTTGAAATAAAATATTTTAAATTATCTATAATATATAATAAAAAAATGATAAAAAAAAAAAAAAAATGATTCCAGCCAAGTACCCACAGGTATCTGTCCCATTTTAAAGCGGTTCAAATAACTGAAGTTTTCAATTCCAACTCATTGACACCCCTAAATTCTTGTGTGCGTGACATTCAATGTCTTAGCCTATGCATTTGTGCGATTCTCTACTTCCCCATGAAAATAATCAAAATTTTGATATATCATGAGAAAATTTGGATCCGGTTGACAAAGCCATATCCCAAAGATCTGGGGTTGGCTTAAACAAATTTTGTTCCTCTGTTCCGCAATGACCAAAGCCAAGTATTTTGTATCTTCTACTACTCAATCGAGGTGTGATGAGACTTCATCCTGTCACACTTCTGTCCAACATGTTGTTTTGACCGTTGTTAGTAATTTGGAATACGGCAAAAATTCGATACGTGAAAACTTTGAGTTCTATTCAATTTTGGATTGCAAAAATATGATATAAAATTCAATAAAAAATTCAATAGATGGAAAATATGAGGCATATGCTTCCTTACTTGTATTATCCCTCTCATTTCAAAAATTCGGTAATATTATCATTATTTTTACAAAGATAAAATGGACATTTGTAATCTAAAAAGGTGGATTCCTCCAATAGCTACTTCAAACTTAATTTGTGTTACATATTATAACTTACAAATTTACACTTTGCAACATACAACAACTTACAATAGCATTTTCTTTTTTCAACCGAGTTATATAAAAATTCATAAAAAAACACGTATTATTCTTTCTTAACTTAAAATGCGTGAATTATTCAGAATAGTTAAATAATTTGAGAAATAATACTTTCATTGAAAAAAAAAAAACGAATTCTTGCCTTTGCCTTTGTCGGCATTAACTAGATCCTTCATCATTGAGTGCATGGCGCTTTTAACATCTGCCATATTACTTAAAGTCAAACTGCACTGCAATTGTGCATCTAAAGGGTGTTCGGGATTCCACATGGTTTCATGATATCTGTATTCTCTGTCGGGTATATTTGTATCCTCCTTCTCAAGACTTGTGTTGTCATATGCTTCCTTTAGCTGAGCCACTAGAGATTTCAATGCCTCATTTTATTTTGATAATTGCTTTTCCCGAGGTAATCGAGCAGTTTCCCCCATGGGGGTCTTAAAAGTCGAAGCATTATCTCGTAGTTGCGCTGCATAAGTGAGTTGTTTCTCTCTGATACATCCATAATAGAAATTCCTAAATGCCTCCAAATCAATCCCTTGTTGGATGGTAGGTGGTGTCTGGTGTACTTCTTGATCCAACAATTTGTCACCTGGTTGTTGTGGATTCCTAATGATGAGCACAAGATATGTGAAAAAATCGAAAATTTGTGAGAGGTCATCCCTAATGTTTTTCGTGATTCTATCTTTCTCTTTTTTTCAGCATGCTCGACGTAGAAATTACACACGCTTATGATTGTCACAATTTATACTTGATTTAATAAGTACGTACGTTTAGATTCACTACGTATTTCAATAACCTAAAGATCTCACAATACTAAGAAAATGAGACATCGAGACTTAGAAATAAGCATATGGGAACAAGAAGAAGCCTCATGTCGAAATTTACACAATTTGATAACATGACAAAAATACCCTGGACATTCTACCTACATTTAGAAAACTCCATTTCGCTAGAAAAATGTGATTTCGAGAAAAAACTGAACTTTTCACTAACATTCACGTAAATCGATAAAATTTAGAGATTTCTAACGCTTAGGGACATACAATAATAAATTTTCACATGAGATGACAAAATTTTACATAAAGTGACGATTTCTATCACATGGAATAACACCCTTGATCACATAAAATGAAAAATTTATACATAAAATGACGATTTTCACTTACATGGAATGACATCCATCGTCACATAAAATGATGATTTCGTCACATAGAATGGCAACCCTCGATTGTATGAAATGATGAAAATTAAGCCTTGATTGAACCAATCATAAATCCATTGACCAATTGATCAATAAAAATTTCATAAACAATTAACTAATCGAATTAACAAAACTTTGCATTTTAAACCACTAATCTCTTAATCAACTTCATCAACCAAACATTAGATCAAACTTTTGATTAAAATGTCCAATCAATTTAAAAATCGTCAACCCTTACAAATTTTTTATGTATTATTAACCACTCGATAAACCAAATTCTTGATCAAAATTTAAACATAATTAAATAACCGAATCACCCAAATCAAAATCAATTGATCTAACCACCAATCAATTAAATCTCCATTGACTAAAACTACCTAAAATAAATAACATGAGCAACATGAGAAGTATGGGATCACCCCCCTCTATTCTCCACGTTCACACACACACACGCACACACACAAGTGATAGTTTCGACCAAGCTAAAAAGGAATAAAAGGATAAAAAAAAAATTAAAAGAAAAAGGGAAAGCCATCTCATCTACTTAACGTGTGAGATTCTCTCAATTGCCAAAACTGCATAACCAACTTGGAAAAATTGAAACAAAACGAGTCCACCCTTACATTTTGGATTCTCCATACATCTCACGTTGGCAATCAAAGATGACATACCCACGTCAAATTCTTCCAAATCCATCGGCATTAGATCAAAGTAATAGGAACCACTCAATCTAAGGAAATCAACATGGAAAATAGAAAGAGAATCACTATGTGAAAAAGGCCCATATTTGACGGTCTTAGCCCGTCAAATATTCTCTTGTAGAATTTTTTTTTTGACGGCCCTAGACTATCAAATTATTGGAGAATGGACTTAAAAAAAAACAAAAAAAAAATCCATAGAGTATGACCGTCAAATTTGGAGGTTTAACAAACAATAACATGGTCCTCTAATTCACCAATCACAATGAACAAAATAATAAAAAAAAAAAATCAGAAAAAGAAAAAACAGAAGAAAAATCATTAAAAGCTCCAAATTAAACTAAATAACCCAAATTTAATATACATGTAAACCTCTTTGTTAAGATCGAAAATTCTGTCGAAACTACAAATAACTGACAATAATTAAACTAAATAAGACCAAATGATATTGAAATTACTGGATCGGCAACATCTTTGGTGGAGGTCGGTGTTGTTATCGTTGTAGATTGGGGAATGAACCCTTGTGCTTCACGTGCCGCTTTTTCCTTGGCCTTTTTCGCCTTTTCCAGTACATCCTCCTGCATGCAGCATTTCATTAATCCATTTCCCTATATTGCATCCATCGATAAGTAAAAACCATTCAAAGGGGAAGAACTATAACTACTTACTAAAAAAAAAAAAAAAAAAAAAGAACAAGAACGGGAAGCATGATATAGGCAACCGGGTTAATTAGATTACTATTACATCGGTGGGGAGGGGGTACATAGAAAGTGAAGTTCTCGAACACAATGGTAGACTCAAAATTACCTAAAGTTGATACGTTTAAGCTGATTTTAGGTAAATGGCACAAAAATCAAATAAACTTTTTTCATTGGAGAAATATTAAGAATAAAACTTAATTGTTGTTAGGCGAATCTGAAGACTAGACTATATAAGAACAAAGCCTTCAATGCCAAATTAGTAGAGAGTATTAGTAATGGAAATAAAAACGCACCAACTTAATTTATGTTGTTGTGCATCAACACTATCGAAAATTCTGTCGAAGCTACAAATAACTGACAATATACATGTAAACCTCTTTGAATGTTGTGATTTGTTCTAGAAGGTTTCAGTCAAAACAATTTCAATAGATTTTAGACCTTGGTTATAAGTAACCCGAAAATCATACCACAAATGGTGTGACAGCACTTGAAATTATGACCCAACAAGATGAGTGAGCCATACACAAAGTTGGCCCTGTGGGATGGAGGCAACACCAAAATACTTCCAACAGTCTAGGCAATAAATTGCGTTGGATTATCTATAGAAGTTGCCTCAGCAATAAAATGGAATAACTATAATACAAGAACTCTAACAGACCTGTAATGCAGGTTTTATTGGAAGAAACAATAAATCAATCTCTTTGGCAACCAAACCAGGCAGAAGTGACATGGCCAAATCTAATAGCTGGGCCCTGCATTAAGAGGTATAATGCTTAAAAATGTTAGTGTGGAGTGTTTTTACACCTAGTTTAGGATGGATGCATGTCATCTCACAAGAATGTGTTTGAAATTAGTGTGAAGCAAGTATACTAACGTTCAAAAATATGCCTTAAATACAGTCAAATAGAGAAGCTTGATCTTACCTCATAAATATGAGTGTCCCTATTTTCGTCTTCTGCAACTGTTTTGAGTGTTTGCTTTGGTCCTTTAACTCATCATCTCTTTATACCTCAACAACAACAACAACAACTACAACAAAGACTGTTGTCTGCACCGTCGGTCCTGTTTTCAACAACAATGGCTGTAGCTCCTCATAAACAACTGCAAATAGTTTAACAAGCAAGAGAAATGTTTGCCTTTCCCTACTTCTAGGCTTCCCTAGCACTGCCATTTCAGTAATCTTATCTGCTCCTTCAAATGTAATGGCTCCAGAAGAGCAACAGTTGGTATTGGAGAGATACACAGACACAAATGAGGGTTTCACTCTCCTCAGACCTTCTTCATGGATTAAGGTTTCTCTCTCTCTCTCTCTCTCTCTCTCTCTGCGCGCGCGCGCGTGTGTGTGTGTGTGTGGTTCTCTTTTGATTTGGTATACATCTTGGCGTGTGGTTTTCTATTTTGATTTGGTGAATTGGTTGATGTGTGTATGTTTGGGTAATTTACTGTACAGGTTGATATGATTTTATTTTGATTTTAAACGAATACAAAGAAAATGTTCTTACAAGTGACAGTCCCAAAGCTTGATCTTCTACTCGAAAACTTCGCAAGCATATGCCTTAAATACAGTCAAATAGAGAAGCTTAAATATGTATAGGAGAAACACAGGTAATGGAAATAAAAAATCTAAACAAACACCATCTAACCCACCATCATCATTAAAACCATATCCCAACAATTTGGGGGTCAGTTGAATGAATTATGTTCCTCCATTCAATTTTATCTAAGACTATGTCTTCTGTTAATTCAAGTGTGTTCATCAGCTCTTTCTACTTCAATCAACATTCTTTTGGTCTTACTCTCAATCTTTTAGAACCTTCATCTGGCATATAACCCCATTTAACACATATTGAAACTCATACATCCTAACCAACCAACCATTCTAAAAGACCAATCTGTCGAAGAGGGGTAGAACTATGAATATAAGAGGGTATCACGGGGCTTAACTAGGGTATGACACACTTGTGAGTGGAGAAAAATATACACTCAACACTCCTCGTCACCCACAAGGGTGGAAAGAATCAACCAACTATAACCCCGATTAATGCCTATTCAAACTCATATATGCTAACCAACCAACTACTCTAAAAGACGGATATGTTGGAGAGAGGGTGAATTATGAAATAAGAGGGTCATGGTGCTTAATTGGGATATGATTCGTATGACACACCCAAGAGTGGAAGAAAATATACACTCAACAATATATAGTCTCACGCATGCACGTACACACACCTTTATTGTACCAACTAGACCATCTATAAATCCAAGAAGAAACCTTGTAATAAGTGCCATCCAAAAGCTTGTACTGAGGCCAAAGAGAGTGTTGAATATGACCCTGATATGTATTATTAAAGCAGAGTAAATGACATAAATAGTTTTGAGACAACAATTCAAGTTTAATTATATATATATATAGATAGGGAATAATGTCAAGCAATACTAACACTGAAATTAGGGTATAACACATTGGAAGGAATAATGTCAAGCATTTGAGTTTATAGCATAAAAAGAGCTGGAAGACATGAAGCTTACCCATAGGTCCAGTCCCTGTTTCTCGGCTATAGTCAATCAGATCTTTCATACTATTAACCACCTCCGATATCTGCAATACACCGCCAAAAAAAAAAAAAATCATACGCAGGAAGAAGAAAAAGCAGTCCCTCACTCCTCTAATCTCAAACTTATTCCATATCCAAAAAAACAAAAATAGGATGGGAGAATGAAAACAAACATAAAAAATGCATTGTAATCATGAGAACTCTAAATAGAAACATGCCAGCAATATATAGGGTTCAGATAAAGTTATGAAGTGTTTACATGGCTTTGTGGGCCACTATGGAATTGAGATTAGTGCTTCCTCAACAAAAATAGCCCATTCTGAAAAAAATAATATTATAAGCAAGATGAAAATGTCAAATGGTGCACCTGTTGACAACATTGACAAGAATTGAGGTTTTTGAATGGGTATACAATTTACATTATATATATATAATCATTAGGGGAAGGTTATGGAGCCAGTCTTCTCCACTAGAGGCTGCAAGTGTAAACATGCCAACCTATGCCAAATATGATGGCAAAAATATGCACGTCTAGATAGCGCATCCCAAGAAACCTCATTTATTTAAAGCCTGTCTCTACACTCTGGAAAACTTACACCAGAACCTTTCTCTTATTTTCTTTGGTAGGTAAACATTTATTAGAACTAGGGAGGTCGAGATGGTCAACTCAAAAGAATACATTGACAACCAACCCATGCCAGGGAGGTTAAACAATAGCAAGATTACAAACCCACTCCCATCTTACAAGAAAATCCCCTTAACTCTTTCAACAATTTACACCTTTCTCTTATCATTATTTGTGCATGCTTACATGTATGTTAGTTCTTAATGACAACTAGTGCAGAACTTGCCCCCATATCAAACACTCACTCATCACTTCATTGCTCATCCACAGCAATGGTTGGCCCCATTATCACCACGGGCTGGAAAATGCCCTATTGTTGTCAAAGAGACCACATCATCTAGGAGCTTAGGATGTCTGGGAAGGAGTCCCTATAGATTCCTAGGCTTCCCTGAGACCACTAATGACCCAGGTTCTAGGTAATCTCTAGGCCCCACCCAAAAATCAAGCGAAACCCCTGAAGCGATCATTTCTGTCTTTGAACATTGATAGGTATCATTATCTAGATTAGACCAAACAGACCAAAAATCAGTACAACAAATGCCCCGATTTATGGTTTCAAGAGTACATTGATGAAAAAATATTCATGAGTTGAATTTCTCTGAATCGAGGGTTTGAAGTGCTTAAAGATACCAAAAACCAGGCTCATCGCTTACAGACATTGGTATACTATAAGTCTGCACCAATAAATAAGTAATTCCATATTTATTTTGTTCATGTGAAGAGTAAAATAAAGTGGGGTTTTTTCAGAGGTTAGATACTCCGTAGGGAAAGGAAGTATAAGTTACCTATCTAACATGAGTGTGGAGAAGATAGAAAGCAAAATGCATTACATAGAACAAATACATCAAGGTAGCAATGCCATGGAAGAAGCGCTTTATCTTTAACCTGACTCCAACAGACAGATATTTGACAGGCCAAGAAAAAAGTATCAGTTAGATAATTTTAAAAAATTCAGGAGCAAATTTGTTGGATCAAATGTTAGCTGTCCTTTTCACAATTTAAAGTGGGCCCTAACAACATATCACTCTGCAATTGTTAGAAGCAGAAGATTCACTGGATTCAAGATGTTTCCTTAGAATTCACACACAAAACTTGAAATCAAGAAAAAGATTATATTGATATTAATGGCACAAGCCACAATACCTGAAGGCACCGTACGTATCTATTTGTATAACCTAAATCATTTACTAATGGCACCTCCAACGCCTTTGCCAATTGGCGAGCTGATGCAACAAACCTGAAGCAGAAGGACATTTGTTAGTTGACACTAGCAATCAAGGATATAACAATGGTGACATACACAGGGTTCTCTTATGATGTGGGAACATCAGTGACCTCAAATGCTTCAAATGATGTGGGAACAACAGCTCCTGCTTCTCTTAATGCTTCATTCTTTGCTTGTGCAGACTCCATCTCACCACCACTTTTGGCTTTAAACAATGCTACAATTAAAAGAGTGGTGGATTAAAAGGGAACAGTCCTAGGTATTAGGGTCATAACTCACAGCATGATCAAATTGCACTTCTGACTTGAAGAGCCGTGCACAAGTTCCGCTAACCCAAGCAACCACTGGTTTAAGTGTTTGAGGATCATCCTTTTCCCTCCTCCTTCAAATTATTGGATGTCAAGGTTCATGAAGAGAGAGAGACTCTAAGTACCATTGAGATCGATTGTACTTGTCTTGCTGGAGTAAACTGATCAGAATGGATTTCACTCATCCACGGCTTTAGATTCAGGAAAGCTAGTTAATATCCCAGGGCAAGAAACAAGAAAAGGGCAATCATTTTCGAAGTCCTAGGAAGAACTTAAAAGGCGGGTGTTAATCTGGCATCTACATCAAAATCCTAGTAAAATAAACTTGATAACCATTACTTCTCAAAAAAAAAAAACTTGATAACCATTCTTTGTTAATAAAAAGTTCAAAAACTATATCATAATGATCAAAATCTTATCCTAAAGTGTATTTTTTTTTTCAGGATTCAAGAGCAACCAAATATTACATTTAACATATTAGTATTATCAGCCTCTCTCCAGTCTAAATAATATTCAATATTTCACTTACTAGTTTATGAGATGGGTAGAGAGCCGTACCATATCAAAACCAAATGGATAGTCCCAATTTTATTCGGATCCCTAAAATGATAATGATAGGGTGCATCTCATGCACCTCAATCCATCATGGTTGGCTAAGTTTGATGGTGTGGTCCACAATATGTTTGGTGATCATCTCACACTGTTGGGTGGCGGGCACATTAGACTGTTTTTTTTATTTTTTCTTTCATTGAGTGTGATAGGATTATTAATAGATCGAATCAAACGTAAAATCCAATCCAATAACTTTAGGTCTAGATCAAGGATTTGGATTTCGACAAATATATGATACAATGAGGTTCCAACCCAACATTGATTCTAGGTCAACTATGTCTCAAAAATCGTCACAAAGTTGGATTATAGACAAGGGAAAACTTCCAAAATTGTTGAAAACAGTAATAAAAAAATATATGAAAAATTATGAAATATATATAATGAAAATTCATAAAAACTAACTAAAACATAAAATCAAATCTTAACTTGAAATTTGTCAATTCCAAATTCTAAATTCAAAATTAACAAAAAACATTAAAATCCAAAAAAAGCTAAAATCCAAAATTTGTAACGTTTCAGATCGTGCAACAAAGATCTTCCCCAAGCTGTTCTCTGTCTCACATGCTTCCTGCAACATAAAAAAGTAAAGAAAATTCAGAGATTGAAGAGCTCTAAAGCAGCTAAACAAAGAAAATTTTCCCTCCATTTTATAATCAGATTAAACAAACCACAAATTCTCAAAATCTCACTGTAGAATATCTACTTGAATCGAAGGAGAAAGAAAAAAAATGGTGAAAAAATTCAGATCTAATCATATCAAAACACTCAGATCTATGAAATCATTTGCAATCCCTAGTTTTCATGGAGAAAGTTGGCTCTCTAGTTCAAGATATCGAGGAAGGAGATATTTCTGATGTTGAAACGACATCTGTTGAAGAAATCAACAAAGAAGATTTTATACAGGAAGTTAAGGTGATTTCAAAATCTAAACCTAAAGGAGATCCTAGGGTTTGGATGGAGGGTTTTTTGAACTATTCTGTTTCTAGTTAATATATTTTGTGGAATCCAAAACCCTAGATCTCATCTTCATCAATCTGAACAACGCTATGGATCCATCAACCTGAGAGAGAGAGAGAGTCACCTTAAAAAACAACAGATCACTCCATTGTTTCCAATCTTGAGAGATCGAGAGATCACTTCAAGCGATCAAATAGAGAGCGATTGAGCGATGAAATCGATCCAGAGATGAGATCGAGGGAGACATGGAGAGAAATCGATCGACAGTGAGAAAGCAATGGAGAGGTCGATTGATTGAGTGAGATAGAGAGAGAGGCAGAGAGTGAGAGGTCGATCGATTGACTGTGAGAGAGAGACAAGGAGAGAAATAGTAAGATTCGACTGCGATAGAGGGAAAGAAACCGTTATTAGATTCGACTGTATGAGAGGGAAAGAGAGGGAAAGAGGGGCAGAGAATTTCGGGTTTAAAATTCGATCGAAAACGTGGTCCATGGGCCGCGAAGTTTCAGGTTTAAAATTCGACGGGCTAGGCTCAACAAATTTTTTTAGAAAAAATTGTGATTTTCGCATAGTGGAAGTACAATTTTAGAAGTAAAAAATCTATTTAAAGGGGCTAGATGTCCATTCTTGAGCGGAGAGGAATCTTCAAAAAAAAGATAAAAAATTGGTGAGAAAAGAGAACAAAAAAACAAAAGAAAAGAAAAAGAAAAGTAGAGGAAAATGCAAGAGAAGGGCTGGAGTTCGAAGAACCAGAAAAAAAGAAGAAGAAAATAAAAGAGATGAGGAGAAGAGGCTCACCTCAAGGTCCTCAATAGTACATAGTAGCCCCTACCTATCTTCATCATCTTCTTCTTCCAACATTGAATGATTATCCTTTTCTTCTTGATCATGACACAGATCACAGCCCCACCATCCTCACTTACCTTCACAGTAGCAGCAACATTTCACGATATCAGTAACTGGACAACTCCTCACCCTCCTTCTTTCACACCTTTCCTTCTCAAACTTTCTTTAAACCTCTCTCAGATTCTCACATTCTTAAATAACACCTTCTCTCAATCCCTTTCTTCTTAATCTTGGGCAGATTTAGTGCTTAACATATTTTGAAATTTGTAACTTGACCCCATGCCCATTTCTCTTACTCGTGGACTGCTCTAGATCCATTTAGAGGTATTTTATGATTTCTAAACCTAAATTAGGTGGCTAGTTCCTATATCCTCAAAAATCTCCCAAATCACTAGATATTTTTTGTTTCATCATAAAAAAGTGTCGAGGGGTTTTCAGTGACGACTCCATTAGAGATTTTATGGTCAAACTTAACTCGATCCAAGACTATCTTTGGTTGACATTCCCTAGAATCAACCCAGTTGACTCGAGAAGACTTTAGAATAGTTAGCTTTGGACTTTTCTTTTGTAGATGTCATTTTGTAATTTATTCTTGTAATTATTTGTGGTGGATGCGATTATTTGTACTTATTGATCGCTTGGGAGACTATTCTCGAAAGTGCCTCAAGCTACCCTGTCCTTATGTACACACTTATGAAGATGTGTATTTGAATCATGACATGTCCCCATAAGCCCATAGCCAGATCTAAGCTAATCTGGCTCTTCAAGACACGGGAGATGCACGTGAACGTTATAACTTCTGTACAGTGCCTTTGGGTATATCAAATTGGAGTACTACGTACTATCTAACCAAGTGATACTGAGAGGTATATTGATGTTTCAGGTTGAAGTGACCTAAGCTTTGTCCTAACCTTACTTCAATCATTTAGTGAGCTTAGAGATCCAAATCTTGATGCAATCCTATTAAGTCACAACCCGAATCGATTTCCTGAGTTGCTTTATTCAATCCAACCAGAAGGTAAGTGGGTGATCTGGTCTACACTGCTCAATCGGTCCAACCCAATAGACATAATTGATGAGACGTAGTGGTCAACACCACTTAAACTAGTTAGCGCAATTGATAAATGATTCTTATTGATCGACAAATGGACCGATTGAACTAATTAGCTTAAAAGTATTGCATGAAGTGATCTAAATAAAATATTTAGATCCATTGGGTCGAATTGGCCCAACTTGAAATTAAAGGAGAACACATTCCCAACTTCTTCTAGCCAAGTTCAATCCAATGGACCAAATCTTTTATGATTGGTCATATTAGAATTGGATATTTTGCAAATAACTATGTTACACATTCTCCATATGTTTTGTACTCGAGTGGGTATTAAGTCATTATCTTGGTTCACTACTATATTGATACTAAACTTCTTAGGAGCAACTTGAATGAGATTCACCCAACGACTGTTGGAGATAGAGTAGATGATACTCATATTTAATAATTTCATCACTTCACTTCGGACTACATCCTTTACAATAAGTTTAGCCATCTCTGAAGTTCTAAGAAAGGCTTAGTGAAATTCTCTAGACAAATGTGGTGAATTACCGCAGATAGACTATTTCCCTTAATGCCAGTTATAGTCTAACTAATAGCTTCTTGATGTTCTCTCAAAACTTCTAATAACTTTTTCTCTTGGACTACACTAACATGGGAGGAAATGATCACAGGAAAAGTTTGATTTTTGTTAATAAATGCGTATCTCAAAGTCTCTAAAAAGGATTTGAGTTCTAAATTGGGAGGCTCGATTTGGGAAGGAACAAGAGTAGGAATATGAACATGAAGGCTTTCGAGTTTCGCGTATCAACGTGTAGAGTTTAAGTAAAGAACATATTCAAATAAAGCATTGACTTCACTAATGGACTCTTCTATGTCAAAATCTTGATCAAAATGGGTCAAATATCTTGCTAGGGGATCAGAATACCTAGCATATCTATCATGTACACTTCCTCCACATCATCATCTACATCAATTCTTTGAAAATTGTGGATGACGCTCAATTTGACTTTCATATCCCCAAATGTTAAAGTCATAATCCCATTTTAACAATGAATGATTGCGTCGAAAGTTGCTAAAAATTGATGTTTTAAGATGATATGAATATGATTATGCAGATTGATGATTGGTTCTATGTCTAAGATAACAAATTCAATCGAGAAATATAAATTTTGGACTTTCACTATCACATCCTCAATTATACTCTTGGGTACCTTAATAGACCTATCGACTAAACAATTTGTGATATCGATGGGTTTCAAAACCCCCAAACATAGTTGTTTATAAATCGAGTAAAATAAAATGTTCACATTCGCCCCTAAGTCTAAGAAATATTTTTCAACCACTTGATTTCCAATGTGAATGAAAATTATCTGACATTTAGGATCTTTAAATTTCAGTGCAACTGTTTGTTGGATAAGAGACGAAGCTTGGGTTGCCATGATGGCTTTCTAAGGAAATTCTATTTTTTTTTTTAGCTGTGGTCAAATCTTTAAGGAGTTTCGCATAAAAAGGTATTTTCTTAATTGCATCTAAAATGTGATATTGATATAAATATTTCAGAAAACTTCTAGGACATTCTCAAATTGCTTACTTTTCTTATTATCTCTAAGACGATGGGGGAATGAAACTTTTAGAATTGGTAAAACAATAAAAATTTTTTCCAAATCTTTCTCATTCTCTTTAGGACATTTTACGATTTCTTCTACTTGAACTTTTTCATTCTCTGGGACATTATCTTCCTTGTCAATAGGCTGGACCTTATTGTCCACCTTCTTTCCTAGAGTTCCTACCTTGTATTGATCCTTCGGTCTATTGAGAATCGTAAGTTGACTTCTAGGGTTAAGAATAGTTTGACTGAAAAATTGACCTTTCTCTCTCCCTTCAAGGGAAAAAGCTAACTGACCCAATTGAAATTCAATTTTAGCTATTGACTGAACAATGACCTGATTAATCTAGGTTTGGTTTTGATTGGTCTACTATTGAGTTTGGATGAGCTATTGTTGCTACTTCATCAACTCTGCCATCATAGATTCTAACTGTTGTTGGCTAGGCGAAATATAGTTGGTCATGGAATCTAGGATTATGGCTTTATATTTCGTAGATTGTCGACATTAATAAGGTACTTGTGCAACAATGGCTTGGGTCATGGAAGGACCGACTTGTTTAGGGTAGCTTCTACTATAACCTACCTGACCACTAGACTGAATATGTTCGTTTTGTTTGTATGAAAAATTAGGATATAACATATTATAAGGATAATATGTTTGGCTATAAGAATTTTGAGTTGGTTTCCTAAAAGTGCTGTAGCCATTGACAGCACTAGCCTATTCGACCATAATGTATGGCAAGTTAGGACAACATTCAACCAAATGGTCGTTGTCGTCGCATAAGACAAATAAAGAAATTGGATCGATTGATACTTGTGAAATTGAGCGAGAGTCATAGTGATGGTTAGATGTTGAGAAGGTAAAAACATCTTGTTTCTTTGTAAGACTATGCATACTATTCATTAAATTTGACATAACATTCTTGAGATCAGGGTCTACCTTCATCTCATACATTTTTGACTTCTTAACGGGGTCGTCTCTATAAAACTCTTCGTTATTAGTGTTGTAATACCCCGAATTCTAATCAGTATCTCGAGAAAATAAACTAGTGAAATTTGGAGAAATTCTAACAGAAGGACTTAAGGTAAAATACTTAGATTTTGTTCTGTCCATCTTTAACGAAATTGGATTTTTTCATTGGATTCAAAATGATCGAGAAACATACTTTTGCTTGTAAACATGATTTAATCAGAAGTCGATTGAAAAAGTTACTAAATTCTTGAGTTTTGCATTAGATATTTACCAAGTAGGTAAATGACACTTAAAATTTTTTTTTTTGAGGAATCAGATCATACAATTAGATTCGTATCGAAAAATAACCCGAAATAGAGTATAAGATTATCCAAATCGACATTTGGAAAAAATAACTCCCGAAATGATGTTTACGTCCTACTTAAGTTATAAATATTTGAATTCTATTAGAGAATTTTGATTTCTTCTTATTCTCCTCTTCAAAAAAAATTCGTCCATTTTTCCTCAAAATTTGCAACTTAGATCTACACTGAATTAGAATGATTCAAACTTTGCCATAAGAAGAAAAGTCGTACACGTCGTTAAGGACTACGCGTGGACGCAAAGAAATTCGATTTTCGTTGGAGAAAAAATTTGAAGATTGACCGGAGGAGATCCTAAACTCCATTCAACCGTCGAATATAGCTCGAAGTACATTGTCTTTCCTTCTACCTTCTAGTCATGTAATAATTTAATAGAAAATCCATGCGATCTTCAATAGATCGACTATTTCATCATATTTATATATATTTGAATGTATTGGATCATGTTTGCATGATTATTTTTTATTTATTTTAGTTCATTTGATTTATTTGATGTATTTTATGCATCTTATAAGTAGTATAAGATTTGTATCGATTTTTGTCAAGTTTTGATGAAAAAATCAGTAATTCGGAAAAAAAATCCAAATGTTGAGTTTAGTTCCAATTTTAATTTGTGTTGCTTCCATATAATATGTATATCCATTTCCTACTTTTATTTCAGTAAAAACATTGGAGTAATTTCCAATTATTTTAAGTTTTTTTTAATAAAGTTAAAGTTTTACCCTCATTTTCGAAACGTTGGGAATGGTTTTAAGATCCAAATCTCATCATACCAAAATTTGAATTTTGATTTCAAAAACAAAACGTAAAATTCAACATTTTCTCCCGATTTTCAAAATGCGATATCTTAAACGTTCATTTGAATTAAGTAATAAATTTTTTATGGTGTTTCTCATGTTGTTGAAGGCTTTTCAATTTCGACAACTTTGAAAAATTATTTTTTTAACACTTAGTCAAATTTTTACAGATTCCCAATTTTTACGTCTTATGATTTCAATACGTTTTTCGAGTCATTTTAATCAACCAAAATCATTGAATGGAATTGGTTGATGCTTTATGGATTTTAAACAACTTTAAAGGCGAAGATACTTTAATAGTTATATAGGAAGTTCGACTATTTGTTGATTGATTGATTGATGGATGGGTAGAGAGAACGTATGTTCTCAACTGATTGTTGAGACAGTACCTCCAGTTTCATTGAAGACAGGATATTCTGGTGACCTCGCCACAGGCCTAAACATTTCAAAAGAAGAATCCAAGGCCTTAGTCCGTAACGGAAGATTGGATTTAGTACCCTTATTAAGTCCATACCACTCCCACAGTCATCCCTTCAATGTAAGACTAGAAGCCTGGCGAGCTATTAGAGACTATCGTTGTATTTAGGAATCTTAGCCCAATACATACTGATCTCCAAAAGTGAGAGTCAAACTGTCTCTGAGTCCTTCATAGACATAGCTTCCCAACTCTCCATAAAAGCCAATCCTGTACATCTCATTCTAGCTGAAACATTCTCAGGTCTAGATGTCATAAAAAATGGTGAGGAAAGGGGTTTCAAAGAAAGCCCTCATCGACTTTATATTTGGCTCTACGACCGTCTTAAAATTGTGGACATTCCTTCAATCCTCAAGTATAGGCCAGAGCACTTTTCCAAAAAAAATATGTTAGTGCGTCACAACTCAATCAAGGCTTGGAACAAATGGCTGGATTCTCGTCTTGCCCGTCATATTGGCTTGAGATGCCTTTGATAGATGGTTGACTACCCTGTTTTAGGTACCAAAGGATCATATTATGTCCGTTTGATTAGACTGGAGGAGACCTCTTTTTACCAACCTGCCTTGATCCTAGAATAGTGCGGAATGCCTATAGAATTTTTGCTTCCTCAACACAAAGAATTCTTTCCTCCCGAACCATTGACTGAAAAGTTAGTTCATCTCATTGAGAAAACTTGGAACAAGCGCACCTTAGGATATCTAGATGGACCAGCAGAGTTCAAAGAGCCAGTCATTAGAACCAAGAAAAACAAGTCTAATTATCCTAGCAATCCTGATGACGATCAAAACAAAGTTAGGCGTCCATGTAAAAAAATATAAGTCAGAGTTATTGAAAGTTGTTATTTAAGGAAAATCTTATCTGTCAAATAATTTTTAATAGTTCAATAAAATTTTCTTTAGCTTATTTGTAAGTGATCATTTCATAAATGAATTATTTAATGGGTTGGTGTACAAAATAAATTCTCAGGATTCACTAAAATGTTATCAAAGGGATAACACAACAATTGATAATCCACCTCAACTAGGGCCACGACCCATATCCATCTCAGATTGGGTCCACGACCCATATCCGATTTCGAATCAAGCCCATGACCCATCAATGATCTAACAAGGATGATAACCAATAAAACAACTCAATTTGTTTAAGTTAAATCTACTTCTCAAAAATGTCATACCAACTCTGTGTTGATGCCAGATTCGACTGATGCAATCTTTTCACCGACTCCGTGTCGATGCCAGCTCCGACTGATGTAATTCTCTTTAAAAAATATTTATCCGAATCTGTGTCGATGCCAGCTCCAGCTGATGTAATTATTTTTTCAAAATGTTTTACCTACTCCATGTCAATGTCAGTCCCATCCTGATGAAATTCCCTTTTCAAAATATTTTACCAACTCCGTATTAATGCCAGCTCCGTGCTAATGCCAACTTTAGGCTGATGTTATCGTTTTTTAATTATACCTACTCCGTGTCGATGCTAGCTCCAGTTGATGTAATTCTTTTTTCAAAATATTTTACCGACTCCGTGTCGATGTTAGTCCCGTGCTGATGAAATTTCCTTTTTAAAATATTTTACCAACTCCGTATTGATGCCAGCTCCGTGTTGATGCCAGCTTTTTGCTGATGTAATCACTTTTTAATTATACCAACTCTGTATCGATGCCAGCTTCGACTGATGTAATTCTTTAAAAAAAAATGTTTTATCGACTCCGTGTCTATGCCAACCCCGTGTTGATGAAATTCTTTTTTCAAAATATTTTTACCAACTTTATATTGATGCCAGCTTCGTGCGCTAATGTAATCATTTTTTATTTTATCGACTCTGTGTCGATGCCAGCTTCGGCTGATGTAATTCATTTTTTAAATATTTTACCAACTCCGCGTTGATGCCAGCTCCGTGTTGATGTAAGCTTCGTGCTGATGTAATCACTTTTTAATTATACCGACTCCGTGTCGATACCAACTCCGGCTGATGTAATTCTTTTTCAAAATATTCTTCCAACTCCATGTTGATGCCGACTCCGTACTGATGCCAGCCTCGTGCTGATGTAATTCTTTTTTCTCAAACGATTTATCTCCGCGCTGACGAACCATGTTTTTTTTACATAACTAAAATTTTCCTTTTGGGTGCTATCCCGAATAATTGCCAGACTTAATAAAATATCATGCATATTCTTTTTTGTAAACAAGATAGTAACGTTTGGTCTTCTGTACGCACAAGGTGGCCAAGCGAAAGAAGTACAAACACCCTAAGAAGCCTCCGTATTTCCTTCGATCTACATCAACTATAAGCAACTCAGAGAACTCACAACTTGCGACAAGTGAACTTGTCGAAGCTAATGCAATGATAGCGAAGATAGTAGAAACAACGAAAAGACATGAACAAATGTTGATGGCTATTTTTAGTAGTACTAACTTTCTACAAGTGCAAGCCGCTTAGCACCAAGCATCTGGATCAAATCCAGAACCCCCTGAACAGACACGACCAGATCAACAGACTACCCCACCTCCTACTCTGCCAATGTATCAGGACCCTCCACTTTACA
Source organism: Akebia trifoliata (assembly GCF_017979445.1). Taxonomy (NCBI): domain Eukaryota; kingdom Viridiplantae; phylum Streptophyta; class Magnoliopsida; order Ranunculales; family Lardizabalaceae; genus Akebia; species Akebia trifoliata. Next base: position 12,946,682 of record NC_141381.1, on the reverse strand, counting down.
TCCCACAAAATCAACCACCTCCGGTCCGGTGGTAATCTCAGATGATGAGTGTGACTTTAGGGTGCTCGAGGTCAAAAATGCCACTAATAACAAAATGGCCTAGTAGATTGAGTCTCTCCAAGAGGAAATGAGACGAATGAAGGGTATAAATACATTGAGGACAAGATTTAGGGACCTTTGCTTCTATCCCAACGCCTAGCTGCCGGTTAAGTTCAAATGCCTGAAATTTGATAAATATATTGGTGTTGGGTGTCCTTTGTCACACCTCAAACTATATTGCGGATCGATGTGCCAATATGGCGAGGATGACAGGCTACTGGTGCAGTTGTTCCAAAGAAACTTAACGGGACCAACCCTTAAATGGTTCTTAGGGTTGGACCACTCACTTATCAAGAACTGGCAGGACTTGGCTGAGATGTTCTAGCACAACTACAGGTTCAACACAGATGTGGGGTTGGACCGGCATGATATGGCTAGAATGATGAGGAAGTAGAGGAAAACAGTAAAAGAGTATGCCTAGAGGTAGCGAGAGTCAGCTTCCCAGGTACGGCCCGCTATGATCGAATAAGAGATAAACACCACGTTTATCTCTACATTGGGACATTCGTTCTATACCCATCTAGTAGGGCATACCACTGGCACTTTCTCTAATCTTGTTCAAGTAGCAGATCGGGTCGAGGACGGGATCCGAACTGGTTTAATATTTGACTTCACAGCCCTAAGTGCAACAGTAGGGACATCGACACAGAAAAAGCCAGTACCTTTTGTCAAAAAGATAGAGGAAACGCAAGTCAATAATGTACAACCTAGTCGACCTCTCTTATTCAAGCACCAATTCAGAGGCCACCGGCACCACAATTCCCTTGGACGCCAGTACCTCGAGCTGCCTGGGTTCCAACACCGTAGAACTCCTTCCGGGTGGTTCCTCCACAAGCACAACAAGCACCACAGTATGGGCAAAATCAACAAGCACGGTCCAATAGGATAAAGAGGTTATTCACCAGATTGCCTATGACGTTATCAGAATTACTTCCGATTTTGGTAAGGGGAGAGTACCTCGCAACATGACCACCAAATCCAGAGACTACGAAAGGACCTGGGTATAACCCTAGCTTGTTTTGTGAATTTCATATGGGTGCACCAGGACACTCCACAGATCAGTGCTGGCAACTCAAGTATCAGGTACAAAACCTGATAGATAAAAAGGCTCTTATACTAGATGGACCTGCAAACCCCACTCAACAACAGAACATCAACCAAAACCCCCTACCTACCTATAATGAAGGGGAAGTGGGCACAGGGTAAATGTCATTATGGGGTAACTCGACTTTAACCCATCAACTTTGATAGCTCCCATCGAGTAAAACATCATAATCCATCTAATAAGAGAAATAGAGACACCAACAGTCAGCACCGTCAACTAATACATGACAAACCAGCACCGAAATACACAATCGCCACTAAAAATGGCTGATCTCACCATCTATCTTACTCACCAAATTCCCAATCCTACCACTCGACCACCACTCGTCATACCCTATACATCGCCAAATCCTCAAAACTCGATTCGACCCCCTTCACATTCCTTACCATTCATCCTCACAACCACCTCTCGTTATTCCTTACACTCCACCATCCCTTCAAGTAATCCCTCCCATCACCACGACATCCAAATCACAACTGTCATCTCTTATTCTCAATGTAAAACCCGATCCATCCCCAATCACCATACACTCACCAAAACCTTCCATACAACTCTAACCAAGTAGTCCCTTGGAGTTATGAGACCACTATCACCACATCAGTAGGGTCAAAATGATGAAGAAGGCAATGGTAGTTGACATTGGCCACATGACCAAAATAGGAAGGTACCAAAGAGTGCCAGTAAAAGAGATAAGGATCATGGAAGAAACAGTGGATGAGGAGAAAAAAAAGAAAAAGGGGAAGGACAAGATAAATGAAGAGGGCAAGGAAGAGAAAATAGCGAAAGTGACAGACAGCAAAGCATCAAACTTCATTAAGCTCATTTGCAAAAGTGAATACAATATCGTAGATCAGCTGAACAAACAGTCGGCTCAGATCAGCATTCTGGATTTGCTACAAAAGTCAGAAGAACATCAAGAAGTACTGCTGAGAATTCTGAGAAAATCGCATGTACCTACAACTACTTCGCCAACACAGTTAAAACAAACAATGTGTCAAATCATGGCTCCCAACCCCAACATCTTCATAGAAAGTGAGTTCGTGCCAGAGGGACGGGGGCACGTCGAGCCACTAAATATCATGGTCATGTGCAAAGGCATGATGGTTGCTAGGGTGTTAATCGATAATGGTTCAGCCCTCAATGTCTGTCCTCTCGAAACATTTCAAAAACTTAATGTGGACTGGTCGCATGTTAAACCCAACAATATGGTTGTTCGATGTTTCGACAGCTCGAGGAGGGACTCTCTAGAAGAGATATATTTATCAATCACTATAGGACCCTGCACCTTTGAGGTAACATTAGAGGTCATGGAGATACCTACAACCTTCAACTTGCTGCTGGGCAGGCCATGGATCCATATTGCTGGGGCAATGCCTTCTTCTTTGCACCAAAGAGTCAAATTTATTATGGGACAGAGGATGATATCTGTACTACCAAAAAACTTGATTTCATTTGGAAGAGCTCAGGACGTTCCCTTTATTGACCTAGAAATGACGAAAAACAAGGCGTTATATCATTCCTATCAGTTTACGGCTGTTAATCATGTCGAAAAAGGGTAAGAGAAAGTAAAGACAGAACTATCAAAGGCTAATTTGATGATTGGTTGGGTCTTGAAGAAAGCTGATTGCTGACCTAGGCAAGGGTTAGGACCAGGAGTAAAAGGGAAACCTACGCCAGTTACAGCAAAGAAGCAGACTCCTTATTTCGACTTGGGGTTCAGACTTACGAAAAATGATATATCGATCATGAATGACATAAAGAAAGAACTTCGACTAGCAAGGAAGCAAAATTGTGAACTAAACATTTGGAATCTGGGCAAGGTTCCTTACATCAGCATCAACTTCCCGTAATCACAAGTCAGACCCGACAGTCTATCTGAACCACTGCCAACAAAGCCAGTCAGAAAAAAGAAAACAGTAAGTTTCAAACCCCAGTGCATTCAAGAAGACTCAATTGTTGAGTCCCAACTATCTCTCGTGGAGGGCATTGATGTCTTATTCAATGGGGATTCCAAAGAGAATCTAACAGAAACGACAAGGAAACCTACAAAAATAGAAATCACTGTGAACAAAGAGAAAGATTCACCCTTCCCCACTGGCATTGACTGGGCATCAGTCGTCATCCCACCAAGCTTGGGAGGAGCTATGCCCAATCCACCAGAGATCATGGTCATCATCGAACCACCAAAAAAACGACTTTCTTTACCTCATCTGCCCCCTTAGGAAAGGAGAGGTTTTGAACAATTGGGAAGAATTCCCTCTAACCCTTGAGGCTACCATAGCCTAAAAAAGAAAACGTTGTTAGACAAAATTAGTTTGCCCGAGGATCAGAACAAGCCCTTGTCCTCGAGTAAAGATTGTTTAGAGGGCTCCCTATCTTTACTAATGCATGATTACTCTTCTTATTTCAGATGTCCGGAGAATAGTATTCAAAAATAAAAAAATCAAAAAGTCTATAAAAAATAAAAAAATAAAAAACTTTCAAAATCTCAAAAAAATAGATATCTTCCAAAAATCAAAAAAAGAGTTTTCTCAGAATTTAAGGGATTTGCCTCAATCGAATGGACCTTTAGACATGACAAAATATAAAAGGGATGAGTATGACTTCGATCTCATGGGAATTGAGAAAGAGTCTGAGGACGAAGTGGAATATCCCCCTAAAAAAATCAAAGACCTAGAACGACAAGAAAAAGATGTTCAGCCAAACATTGAGGATACAGACTCAGTTAATCTCGGTACTTAAGATGACCCATGTGTTGTAAAAATCTGAGCCTTGTTAACACCTCAACAGAAAGAAGAAATGATTGGACTACTACAAGACTACCAAGACATCTTCACCTGGTCTTACAGAGATATGCCCGGCTTAGACATAGACCTCGTTGTTCACAAATTACCGATCGCTCCTGGGAGTAAACCGATCAAGCAAAAGTTGAGAAGACTCATGCCAGAATGGACACTTAAAGTCAAAGATGAAGTAATGAAACAGTTCCAAGCAGGATTTCTCGCAGTCTTCACGTACCCCGAATGGCTAGCTAATGTCGTTCCAATACCGAAGAAGGACGGGAAAGTGTGAATGTGTGTCGATTATTGGGATTTGAACAAAGCCAGCCCTAAGGATGATTTTTCACTACCTCATATCGACACTCTAGTCGATAGCACAGTAGAAGAAGACCAAGAGAAGATAGCATTCATCACACCCTGGGGTACGTTCCATTACAAAGTCATGCCATTCGGGCTTAAGAATGCTGAGATAACCTATCAATGTGCAATGACGGCTTTATTCCACGATAGTATCCATAAAGAAATGGAGGTTTATGTGGAAAACATGATCGCTAAGTCTAATTTGGAAGAAGATCATCTGATAAACTTGAGAAAGTTATTCGATTGGCTAAGGAAGTACAGTTTAAGGCTCAATCCAGCAAAATACGTCTTCGAGACAATACCAGGCAAATTGTTAGGCTTCATCGTCAGTAGAAGGGGCATTGAGATAGATCCAGCAAATACCAAGTACATTATGGAGATGAAAGCACCAGTATCAGAAAGGGACATTAGAGCATTTTTGGGCAGAATACAGTATATCAGTAGGTTTATCGCACAACTCACACCTATTTGTGAACCAGTATTTAAGTTGCTCAGAAAAGATAAACTGAAAGCATGAAACGAAGATTGTTAAGAAGCCTTCGACAAGATAAAGAAATATCTGCTCAATCTACCAATCTTGGTTCCTCCTACACTAGGATGACCCTTACTAATGTATATCTCGGTGCAAAAAACATCTATGGGCTGTGTATTGGGGCAACATGACGAGTCAGATTGAAAATAACAAGTCATTTACTATCTCAACAAGAAGTTCATTGATTATAAGGTAAAATACTCGGCTCTCAAGAAGACTTGTTATGTACTGGTCTGGGCATCAAAACGATTGCACCACTACCTCCTCAATTACTCAACTATGCTTATCGCTCGAGTGGATCTTCTCAAGTATCTCTTCGAGAAGCCAGCGTTGACAGGTCACACCGCAAAATGGCAATTACTATTATCTAAGTTCGACATCACCTATGCCATTCAAAAGGCCATCAAAGGACAAGTCATTACCGACCACTTAGCTGAGCATCCCTTACCTGACTATGAGCCATTAAAGACAAATTTCCCATATAAAGTCATCCTGTTGACAGAAGTTGAAGATAGTGACGAAGAGCAAGGTTGGAAGATGTATTTCGACGGAACTACAAATCAAAAAGGAAATGGAATTGGGGCAATTTTGATCAAACCAGATGGATCTCATATTCCAATCACCATTCGATTAAAATTCCAATGTTCCAACAACAAGGCAGAGTATGAAGCATGTATCGCAGTGTTAAAAGTAACAATCGACTTGGAAGTGGATGAAATTGATGTATTCGAAGATTCGAGTCTAGTGGTCTATCAGACAACTGGACAATGGAAGACTCGAGAATAAAGATTAATCCCTTACTATGAGTATTTGGAAAAACTAAGCTCAAACTTCACCAGATTTCATTCACCTACATGCCACGAGCCAAAAATCAGTTTGTAGATGCACTTGCCATACTTGCGTCCATGATCAGTATTTCAGAGGACCTAGTTATCGATCCTATCAAAATTAGCGTCCAAGATGAACCAACCTATTGTTTACCAGTGGATATAGCAGAGTCCGAGGAGAAATCATGGTATTCAGACATCAAGGCATACTCAGAAGATCTAACTATCTCATTAGACGTAACGGTAAATGAACGAAGGACTATCCAAAGATTGGCAGGTCAATTCTTCCTAAGTAATGGGACTCTATTAAAAAAAAATCATGAGGTTCTTCTCCGTTATGTCACAGAAACAGAGGCCAAACGATTGATCGAGACCATACATGGTGGAGTCTGCAGAACCAACATGAATGTTCACATGCTAGCCAAAAAGATCATGCGGATAAGATATTACTGGACGACAATGGAAAGCGATTGCTATCAACACGTTCATAAATGCCATCTCTGCCAGATCAATGCCAATAAGATCAATGCTCCGCCTTCAGAATTGCACAGTATGACTACACCTTAGCCCTTCTCACTCTGGGGCATGGACGTAATTGGGCAGATTTCCCAAAAATTTCAAATGGACATCGCTTCATCTTGGTCATTATTGATTATTTCACAAAATGGGTAGAAGCTGCATCATATGCCAATGTCACTAAAAGCAATGTATTGAAATTTGTCAAGAACAACATCATTTGTCGATATAGGCTTCCCAACGGATTAGTAACGGACAATGCCAAGAACTTCAAGAACAAGGATATGATCAAGATATGCGAAGACTTCCACATCACTCATCACAACTCTGTACCTTACAGACCCAAGATGAACGGAACAGTTGAGCCTGCCAAAAAGACCATCAAAAGAATCATCGAGAAAATGATAGTTATATATAAGGATTGGCACGACATGTTACCTTTCGCCCTTCACGCCATCAGGCTTCATTCCAAACGTCAATTGGGGCAATTCCGTACTCATTGGTATATGAAATGGAAGTAGTCTTACCCGTCGAGATTGAGATTCCCTCCTTCTGGATCTCAAAAGAAGTAGAGTTAGACGAAACAGAATGGATTCAAGCCCGATTTGATTAACTGAATCTGATTGAAGAGAAACGCCTCTCAGCTATTTGCCACGGACAGATTTATCAGCGACGAATAGCTCGTGCCTACAACAAAAAGGTCAAACTTAGAGATTTCTCGCTAGGAGACCTTGTTTTGAAGAAAATTTTGCTAATCCAAGAAGACGACAAGGAAAAATTTCGACCAAACTATGAGGGACCATTTATTGTGAAAAAGGTAATGACTAGAGGAGATCTGATTCTTACAGAGATGGATGGACAAGTCTTCCCGCAATTGATCAATGCTGACACTGTCAAGAAATATTACGCTTGAGATCCGACCCTGAGATGACGAAAGGCCATCTTTGCTATCATGAAAATAACTATCTAACTTTACTCAATCCTTTTGAGCCATCACGTTCATTTCTTAACCTAAAACTGGGGTAAGTCAATAGTACAAAAAAAAAAAGAAAAATCAAAGCATCAAAATACTCTTGGCCCATATGAGGATAAACTATGAACGACTAAAAATATAAAAAAATAAAAAAAGTCAAAAATCGACTACTTGACCTTGAGCTCGACCCAAATCTCCAGTCTAAACAAATTCGAGAGACGCTGGGAGGAGACATAGATCACCTTTTCAAAACAAAAATAGACAAACCCTACTGAAAGCGCCCTCGATCCGCGGGGTGCGCGGATCCGCTTTTGACTCTTGAGGTTTGGGAGTAGCCACCTAGTTATTGTGGTCTAGGAACCAAACTGACTCTAAAATGGATAAAAACTAATCTACTATAGAAAATCTGAATCCGGGGATCATGTTACGGGGTTAGAAGGTGTTAGGCACCAACCCCGCCCGACCATTGCCGGTCTCTACTTATCCCAAATAAATCTACATCGCTAATGACAAACCTAGATTAAAAAAATAATAAAAAAAAGCTTACCTTTGATCTGCAAAAGTACTATTCCCTTAGATCTGGTGAAAATGACTCCTTGTACCGTATTCCTTACTTAGTTCTATCTCCGGATCTGATTTCTGATCTCCGAGGTAAGGTATCTCCTTCTTGGATCTGGGTGCTTCGAATTTGTTGTGGATTTTTGAGATGTTTTTGAGAGGTTTTTTGGTGTTTTTTAGGCTAAAATCAGAGCAGGGGTGTTAGGTAAGGAGTTGGGGCTCCAAAATTAGGGTTTTGGAAAGGTTGTGGAGGCTTCTTCACCTACTTTTCCTAGGGTTTTTTCTTTGATACGAAAATAGGGTGTGGAGGCTCCTATTTATAAAGCTTTTTAGGAGAATTAGGATTTCATTAGGGTTTCTTTTAGGGTTTCAATTAGGGTTTAAATTAGGGTTTAGACTTTGGTCTCATGAGATGGACTTAGTCTTTAGGGTTTTAATTTAGGGTTTTGACTTTTAGTCTTATGAAATTGACTTGATTAAATTAGGATTTTGATTTAGGGTTTTGACTTTTAGTCTTATGAGATTGACTTGATTATTGTTTTGATTTAGGGTTTTGACTTTAGTCTTATGATATTGACTTTAATACTTTGACTTTAGTCTTTTTTGGTTGACTTTAATGCTTTGAATTTAGCCTTACTTGACTTTAGTCTTACTTGATTGACTTTAATGTTTCTTTTTACATTTTTTAATGATTTATTTATTAATTTCAAAAATTTTAATTATTAAAGTTGTAAAATTACCGTTTGCCCTCGGAGAGGATTTTTTACGTTTTAAGTCGTTTTTCAACGTTCCAGGATGTTTTGGAATCATTTTCTCGTAAGGAATTCAATTGAAAAGTTTATTTTTATCATTTACGAAATTTTTTGCGTGAAATGATCGTGAATTTTATGAGGGGTATTTTCGTACTTTTGTCAAATTTTGTGAAAATTGGTGAAATGATTTATTTGGTTTCGATTTGTTGTTTTATATGTTTGAATGGGTTTTTCTAAGCGTAATGTAGCCTCTAGGATTGTTTTGATGTTAGGGTTATTTTGGTAATTTGGTCATTTTTAGTGATTTTTATCGTGAAGCTTCTTTTTGGTTTCCAAGATGATGATTTCTATGTTTCTGGGGTCGTATTTATCTAGCGTAGCGTGGTTTCTAAGTTTTGTCAGTTCGAGATACCTCATCTGGATTTCTGAAACATATCTGGTAACAAAATGAAGCATTGGAATAAACATCCATCATTGGGAACTTTTGCGATCGGGTTGACGAGTTGATTCATCAGGCGAGTGCAAAAATGGGGTGTCTACAGATGCCCCTCTTTGGCAGAGGGTTGAAGCAAACTAGATAACAAATCTATTTCGGTAGATAGTGCGATATCCGAATGCCAAAGCTAGTGACAGTTCATTTTGCAGTCTGATTTAGCAATTCGTCTGGGTGTTCGGATCCTTGAGCATAAACTCTCCCCGAACTAAAAGGTTTTCAGGTCCTTGAGCGCGAGCTCTCACTGGCAACGTCAGATCCTTGAATTTTAAAAAAATTCTCCTTGACTGATGTAACAACTGTGCAAGTGTGTGGATTCAAAAATCTAAGGTAAATTTTAGTAAAATCTAAGCATAAAGTGAATATAAATTAGACATAAACTGAGCATAATTGAGCATAAATTGATCATAATTCCGAGTAAACCCTCGTCGGTAACTGAGCAAAATCCAAGATAACCCCTTGGCGGCAGCTGAGCAAAATCCAAGATAATCCTTGGCGAAAACTGAGCAAAATCCAAGATAACCCTTGGCGGAAACTGAGCAAAATCCATGATAACTCTTGGCGGAAACTGAGCAAAATCCAAGATAATCCTTGGCGGAAACTGAGCAAAATCCATGATAACCCTTGGCGAAAACTGAGCAAAATCCAAGATAACCCTTGGCGGTAACTGAGCAATCCAAGATAACCCTTGGCGGCAACTGAGCAAAATCCATGATAACCCTTGGCGGCAACTGAGCAAAATCCAAGATAACCCTTGGCGGCAACTGAGCAAAATCCAAGATAACCCTTGGCGGAAACTGAGCAAAATCAAAGATAACCCTTGGCGGCAACTGAGCAAAATCCAAGATAACCCTTGGCGGAGACTGAGCAAAATTTAAGATAACCCTTGGCCGAAAATCCAAGATAACCCTTGGCGGCAACTGAGCAAAATCCAAGATAGCCCTTGGCGGTAACTGAGCAAAATCCAAGATAACCGTTGGCGGCAACTGAACAAAATCCAAGATAACCCTTGGCAGAAACTGAGGAAAATCCAAGATAACCCTTGGCGGTAACTGAGCAAAATCCAAGTTAACCCTTGGCGGCAACTGAGCAAAATTGGCGAAGGAATGAAGGACTTTTGGGAAAGAATGAATGAATTTGGAAAAGACTGATCAGAGTGAATTGAATAAATCTAGAAGATACTGAATCTGGAAGAGAAATGATCGAATCCAGGAATGATTGGATATGGGAATACCATATTAGTTGATCTCTGGGCACAGTCAAATGTGAGATCCGAAGTGCTTTTGTTTGAACCTCAAGGATTTATCCAAAAGTTTTATGAATTTAAAACCTGAGTTTTAATTTCTTCTGAACTTCAAGAGTTTTTTGAAGAACTGTTATCAAGAGGGTAACCTTAAGTTTTAGGTTTTTAGGATTAACATTGCTCCAAAAACAAAATGTCTCTAGTTTGACAATAAACATGGCATTGAAAATAATTGAACACATCATTAAAAAATGCCCCTGGTATAAGGAGGGAAATTACATAATTTAGAGAAAAAAATGCCCCTTGTATGAAGGTTTGAAATATTTGATTACCACAAGCGCAATAAAGATCCAACTTTTAATTTTGATTAATTTTATTGAAGATTTTGAGTTAGGCTCAAGAGAACAAAATATTTCCTTTTGAGACTCATCCTAGAATTCACTCTTCTCTCCATTGATTCACTTGGGGAAGTAAGAATTTTCAGATCGATCGTAGATAAGATACTTGTGGCTTCTGAATCTATGCCTAGTTTAAGTTGAGTATTGAACTTGATTATTCGGACTTCTGATACTTCAGCTCGAACCACTCTCAGCTTGGGATTTTCTTCTGTATTTTTTTTTATTTGCTCTAACTTTAGCCTAGATCGCCTTTCCAGGTTTTCAATCTATCGGGCTTGCTCTCACTTTTGTCTAAATTGCCTTTTCAGGTTTTCGATCTAGCGAGCTTTTTCTTTTTTTCTTGGTTCTGATTGTTGTCAAAGTTGTCCTTTCAGATTTTCAACTTTGCGAGCTTGCCTTAATTTTTGCCTAAGTCGCCCTTTTCGGGTTTTCAACTTAGCAGGCTTCATCATTTTTTTATCTTTTCATCTGACCTTCTAGAATCGCTGTCTGATCATGTTCTACTACCCTCCTTGACCTTTTCATACGATACTTAGGATGACTTTTATAGGTAGGCTTGGGACTAGGCATAAAGTGAAAGGGATTTTGAGGCTCAAAACCCAAATGCCCCTTGTGTGGCATTTCTTTTATTTTACTTTGAATTTTCTTCCCTATTTTGAAGATATTTCTTTTTCTTTTGAATTTTTTTATTTTTAGATTTTTTTTCTTGTCAGGGAATTTATTTTTTTATTTTGATGTGGTCGGGCCTGAAGTAACTTCTCAGGTTGCCTACGTACCCCAAAATTTTGGGATCAGACCAAAACGTAGTTCGGATTTTTCCCTCCCCTGGGTTAGGTAATCAGGCTAAGAAATAAAAGGCACAATTTTTCTCTTTTTGAACAGGCTGCAAAGGGGTTGAGAAAGGAGAATAAAGAACTAGGTAATAGGAAAATTGATTCGGCCAAAAATAGCCTCCTTAAATGTAGTACCGTTTGATTTGGTCAAGGTTGGTTGGTTCTGGTAACTCGATTCCATCATGATCTTGAAGCCTGACAGCTTTTCCTAGTAATATCTCCTTGATGATGTACGGACCTCCCCAATTTGGTTTGAACTTCCCTCTAGGGTCAAAGATAGGTGCCCGATTCTCTTTAAGTACTAAATCCCTGACTTGTAAGTGACGAACCTTGATCTTTTTATCAAATGCACTGGCAACTCTTCTTTGATAAGCTTGCACATGATGCAAAGCTCTCAATCGTTTTTCTTCAATCAAATTCAATTCTTCATACCGCTGGCGAACCCAATCTGTTTCTGACAACTGACTTTCCAACAAGACCCTCAGAGATGGAATTTTCATTTCAACTGGCAAGACTGCTTCCATGCCATACACTAAGGAGTAGGGAGTAGCTCCAATAGAGGATCGAATTGAAGTTCGATATGCCCATAGTGCAAATGGCAGTTTTTCAGACCAATCTCGATGTGATTGACACATTTTCCTGATGATAGTCTTGAGATTCTTATTAGCTGCTTCGACTGCTCCATTAGTATGAGGACGGTAAGGAGATGATTTGTGGTGTGAGATTTTGAACTTTGAACACAAAGTAATAACTTCCGCTTTGAAATGTGACCCGTTATCAGAAATCAATTTCGAAGGTACCCCGTATCGGCTGATGATGTTCGTTTGGATAAATTTTGCAACTCGAGACGCAGTGAGAACAACATAAGAGGCAGCTTCGACCCACTTAGTAAAATAATCGATAGCAACCAAAATGTATTCATGCCCATTTGATGCTTTAGGCGATATTTTACCGATAATGTCGATTCCCCAAACTGAGAATGGCCATGGTGAAGTTAGACCAACTAATCGAGAAGGTGGCACATGTATGAGATTTGCATGTATTTGGCATTTGTGGCAGGTCTTGACCATGTGATGACAATCTGTTTCCATCGTAGGCCAGTAGTACCCTTGTCTCATAATTTTCTTAGCTAACATTTTCCCACTCATGTGAGGGCCGCATTCTCCTGAATGTAGTTCAACCATTATCTGTTCAGCTTGATCTTCATCGACGCACGACAAATGAATCCCATCATAAGACCTTTTGTACAAACTTCCTGCGCACAGGATGAATTGAGATGCTAATCTTAAAAGGGTTTGTCGTTCCTTCCTCGATGCTTCTTCTGGAAATTCTTATTTTTCCAACACCTTTTTAATATCTGTGTACCACGGCTTTCCATCGGGTAGTCGAGTAGCAATATTGATCTGACAACAATATGCAGGTTTGTCTTTGACTTCAACAGTGATCGGCCTCAATTTCATGCCAGGGGGTAAATGGATCATTGAAGATAGAGTGGCTAACGAGTCAGCAAATCTATTATCTTCCCTTGACACGTGTTGGAACAGAATAGCTTCAAACTTACTCACTAAGTTTAACAAATATTCATGATAAGGCTTCAACTTTTCGTCCCTAGTCTTCCATTCTTCCAATGACTGATGTATGACCAAGGCTGAATCCCCAAAAACTTCGATTTCTGTAATGCCCAGATTCAAAGCAGCTTCAAGTCCAGCGATGCATGCCTCATATTTGGCTGTGTTATTGGTATTAGAGAAGGCTAACTTAATAGCGATTGGAATGTGGCATCTTTCAGGAGAAAACAGGACTGCCCCTATTCCATACCCATTCTGATTGGCGGCTCCATCAAAATACAACTGTCACGTTTGGTTCTGAGGCTCTTCCTCAACATGCAAGATGTTCTCATCTGGGAACTGATCAACATGCCTTATTCCTTCTGCTACTGGGTGATCTGCCAAGTATTCTGCTACAGCTCTTCCCTTGATGGATTTCTGTGTAACGTGCGTGATGTCAAACTCTGATAACAACAATAACCATCGTGCAGTTCTCCCTGTCAGTGCCGGTTTCTCGAAAAGATACTTGAGAGGATCCATCCGAGATAACAAGACAATTGAGTGAGATAGCATATAGTGTCGAAGTCTCTGAGTGACCCATACTAGCCAAGCAAGTTTTTTCCAAGACGGAATACTTTCGTTCATACTCTAACATCTTCTTACTGATGTAATAGATAGCCCTTTCTTTGCGAGTATCCTTGTCATATTGTGCCAGCATGCATCCCATAGCTTCTTCTGTGGCTGACAGATAAAGAAGAAGTGGTTTACCCGGTGTGGGTGGAACCAAAATAGGCGGGTTCAAGAGATACTCCTTGACTTGGTCGAAGGCCTTTTGACATTGCTCATTCCAAACTGTTGGTTCATTCTTCTTGAGGAGCTTGAAAATAGGTTCGCAGACGTTGGTGAGTTGAGCGATGAATCTACTGACATACTGGATTCTGCCTAAAAAACCTTGAATTTGCTTTTCAGTTTCCGGCGGTAGCATATCTTGGATAGCTTTAATCTTCACAGGGTCTACTTCGATCCCTCTTTGACTGACCACAAATCCTAACAATTTTCCAGAAGTTACTCCAAACACACATTTCTGCGGGTTGAGACGGAGTTTATACTTTTGAATCCTCGTGAGAAATTTTTCTAAAGCAACAACATGCCCCAGTCGTTCTTTGGACTTGACTATCATATCGTCTACATAGACTTCAACTTCCTTGTGTATCATGTCATGTAGTAGAGTCGTGGCTTCTCTTTGATAAGTGGCTCCGGCATTCTTCAGACCAAAAGGCATAACCTTGTAGCAAAAGGTTCCCCACTGTGTGATAAATGACGTCTTTTGCATATCTCGAGGATCCATTTTTATCTGATTGTACCCCGAAAAACCATCCATGAAGGACAATAAAGCGTGCCCTGCTGTACTATCTACTAGAACGTCTATGTGTGGTAAAGGAAAACTATCCTTCGGGCTTGCTTTGTTTAGATCTCTAAAGTCCACACACATCCTGACTTTTCCATCCTTCTTTGGCACCGGGACGACATTGGCAATCCACTCAGGATATTCTACTACTTCTAAGAATCCAGCGTTAATCTGCTTCGTAACTTCTTCTTTTATTTTAAGAGTCCATTCTGGTTTCATACGTCGAAGTTTCTGTTTAATGGGTCGAGCATCTGGATATAACGGAATCCGATGTTGAACAATGTCTGTGCTTATTCCCGGCATATCCTCATAAGACCACGCGAACACGTCTTTGAACTTTCTGAGCAACTCTACTATCCCTTTGCGTTCATCGGGGGATAATGTGATCCCAATCCGAATCTCTTGAGGATTTTTTTTTGTTCCGAGATTGATAACCTCTACTTTCTCCATTGGAGGTTGAGCCCGACGTTCATTTTCTTGTTCAAGTAATTTGATTATTTCAGGGGGAGGTTCTTCATCAGAAGATTCTCTCTGAAGTCAGATTATTAGTTAAATTATTATTGCGCTCGGGGTAATCAAGAATTTCTTTCATTTCATTAAAAGAAGATGGGGTAACAGGACTCATTGCCAACTTGACAGACTCACTTAACTTAGCAGCGATAGTGGACTTACTTGACTCAATAGAAACAAATGACTCATCTGGCATGTCAGACTGAACAGGACTAAGGGGACTGACAGACCCAGTCTTGACATGCAATACAGGACTAATTACATGATAGCTAGAGAGACACCCTACGGCGGGTTTGATTGCAGACTAAGGATTTGGGATCCCCTTCTCAGTTGACAACACCAAGACACTGTGATTTTCAATGAATAACTGGTCGATGTTGAGGGAGTCTAGATTGAACTGCCAGTCTTCAATTTTCTTCTCTTCAACTTCTGTGCTTGCTTCCTCTTCAGGCCAATCCATACCAAAGAAGATCTCAAACCTCGGTAGACGAGTACCTGTGATGTGGTCAATGAATGGCTCGGGGAACCCACAGTAACGAAAATCTTCTCCTTCCTTCACAAAATAACCATTAAGGGTCTTACGATAAGGTTTCATCTTGATGAGATCCATGGTTCGTCTTTGCCTTTTCGCCATTGCCTTGTCTCGCTTTGTCTTCCAGTATTGGGCCCAATCTTCATTAGTAGGCTTATATCCTAGCCCAAATGTGCCAATGACCTCTTTAATCACTGGTGCCTCTTTAATACCTTGCTGCTTGCGGCCTAAGCCCATACCAGGGAAAAATCTCATTTTCTTGAATATATTGGCCATATTGCAGTTAGAAGTATTTTTCATTGGAAAATATTCTTTCATGGCTTGATCCCATTGGACTGAGCATATTTTCTCAAACTCGAACCCACTGAGCTCAACTCCTTGTTATTCTGGCTGAATCTCAAGCAGCGGTTCATCCTTAGCTTCAGTACTATTTATGATCCCTACGATTTCAGCATCTCCATGGAGAGTGATCACTAGCCCATCTCTGATAAACTTGACCTTCTGGTGCAGCGTGGAAGGTATGGCTTTGATTTGGTGTAGCCACGGTCTTCCTAATAACAGATTAAAGGAGGACTGGATGTCTATGACCTGAAATTCTACCAGAAATTCAGCTATGCCCGTGGACAATCGAAGGTGCAGAATTCCCAGTACGTCCCTTTTAGTGTTATCATAGGCCCTAACCCCTTGATTAGTGGGCTTGAGATCTTCAGTTTTAAACCCAAGGCAAATGGCGGTCTTCAAAGGGCAAACATTCAATGCACTCCCATTATCAATCAATACCAGAGGTACCCTCATCCCGTTACAGTCAACTGTGATGTGCAATGGTTTAGTGTGGTTTGCTCCTTCCTTTGGGAGATCGGAGTCCGAGAAGGATAAGATATTTTCCACATAGGTTGTCCCTACTATGTTGGCCAGCTGATCTGGGAAAGTGTCAAGGGAGACTTGGGCGGTATTTAATGCTTTGAGAACAACCTCCCTATGGGCAGTGGAAGCCATGAGTAAACCCCATACTGAGATATTGGCCCCTGATTTCTTCAACTGCTTGATCACAGAGTTATCTTCTTCGATATTTTCTTTGATAGGATCTTCTCTTTCTCTTCTTGCCAGGGTTGCCGGATTATCAACATAGAGTTCTTGTGGCTTAAAGACTCTTCTCCCTCGAGTCATATGTCTAACTTCATCGTAAGAGAGGGAGAAATGCTCATCATCTTCAGTCAGCAATTATGGATCTTCATCCGTTGAAGGTACAGGACTTTTCAAGTTCATCTGAGCCAACAAGTAACTGGTGAATGCGGGGCTACTGTATCGAGGCGGGGATAAACAATACGTATCATCTGAGGTTAAATCAAATGGTTCATAGTTTGTGGTGAAAACCTCATCAGTGAAGGCTATCCCGGCAAGGGGGTAACTAGGTGGTTTGACTTGGATGGGATGGATAAGAGAGACGGGATCGAACGGCAATGGTGTGTGAGAAACCATGTTCAGGGTCGGTGGAGGTTGATAAGCAGGTAGTGGATTAGTGGTGACATTTGGTGGACTAGGGATTGTGACCTTTTTGTTATCAATCAGGTTTTGAATGGCATGGCGCAAGGTGATACATCGATCTGTGTGATGGCCAGGATTTTGATGAAATTCACAGAATAAGTTGGGATTGTGTCCGGCTGGCAAGGGATTTGGTAAAGGCCGGGGTTGAATCGGGGTAAGCAACCCTTTTTTCAATAGTTTTTGCAAAGCTACGGTAAGGGTTATCCCTAAATTGGTAAATTGACGTGGAGTTCGAGGTTCACTTGGGTGAACCTGGTTATTAGTCCGGGCTGGGGGTTGAGCTGGGGTAGATGATGTGTTGGCAATGTAGACATGGTTGGTACTAGGTTTAGAAATATAGGGTTTCTTAAGCTTGTTATCTGAGGGGTTAGAAAGAACCCCAGAGGCAAAAGCGTCCTCAAGTTGGCTCCCGGCTTGTAACAAAGACTCGAAAGTAGGGAGATATTGGGCCACTAGGTGTTGAGCATTTCCTTGCGAGAGGTTCTTTAGGATAATCGCTACTTGTTCTTTCTCTGACGGTCTATCCCACATTTGGGCAGCCTTGGCCCTCCAACGACCAATGAAATCAGTAAATGTCTCACCATTTCTCTGCTTAGTCCCTCCAAATCTCTTTTTGAAGTCTCAATCTCGGTACTGTACTTATACTGGTGCCAGAAGGCCTTTGACATGCTCTCCCAGGTGCCCACAATAACTGGATCTTGAGACATTAGCCAACGTAGTGCTGACCCTGATAAAGTCCTCTGAAACAACAACGTCATATGTTCGTCACTGAGCCCCATAGTGCGCATGTTAGTAACATACACCTTAAGATGTGTTTTGCACACCCTATACCACTAAACTTGTCCATTTCTGGCATCATGAACTTCTCGGGCAGATGAACTCTAGGGATACGGTTTAGAGCTTCAATACCTGCTGCAATTTCATCGATGCCTTTTATACTTTTCATAGTCGATTCTAATTGAGACATTCTGTTAGCTAACATCGAATTTTCATTGACATATTCTTCATCTCCGTTGAGTTCGAAGACTTCATGTGGACGTCTCTCTTCTACTTTCTTTCCTTTCGGATCATTTAAGGGATTGCCTGTTGATTCCGAGGTCTGTTCTAGCACTTCCACTTTGCCCTTTATGCTGGTGATATCATTGGCAAATGCTGCCAAGATCTTACGGATCTCTGTAAGTTCAGATTCTAAAGCCATCTCTGCTTGTTGACTTGGTACCGTAGCTCGTTCTAACCGACTAGACTTACGACTCCAACTAGGAGGTGGACGCTTGAGTTTGGGCGCAATGATAATCCTATATGACCCCATCAAAGGTAAACTTAGTCAATTTCGGTATTACCCCCTTGATAACATTTTTAAGAATCATTTTATTGAGGTTTGTGCACCAATCCATTAATTAATCCATTCACACAATGAGTATTTGAAAAATAAATATTTATTTGAAAAGAAAGATAGTTTTATTGAAAATGATAAACAATATGTTCTTATTAAAACATCTTTCAACAAATTTGTTTTGAACTATTTTTACATGGACGCTTGGTTTTGTCTTGATGGTCATTAGGGTTGCTATCAGGCTTGACCCTCTTGGCTCTAACAACTGGCTCTCTGAATTCTGCTGGTCCGTCTGGATACCCTAAGGTGCGCTTGTTCCAAGCTTTCTCAATGAGGTGTACTAACTTTTCAGTTAAAGGCTCGGGGGAAAAGAAAGCTTTGTGCTGAGGTAAGGATAACTCTGTAGGTACATCGTACTGTTCTGGGATTAGATTAGGATGGTAGAAAGATGTTTCTTCTAAACCAATCAGACGGACATAGTAGGATCCTTTGGTTCCTAGAACAGGGGGATCAGTCATCCACCAAGGGCACCTAAAATCAATATGACAGGTGAGGCGAGAGTCTAACCATTTGCTCCAAGTTTTGACTGAGTTGTGACGCACTAACAGGTTTCTCTTGGAAAAATGTTCTGGCCCATATTCGAGGTTTGAAGGAACCTCTACGATTTTGAGACGATCACAAAGCCACATATAGAGCAAGTAAGGGCTTCCCTTGAAGCTTTCCCGCTCACCATTTTTTATGGCATCTAAACCTGAGAAAGTTTCAGCTAGGATGAGAGGGACGGGGTTGGCTTTCCTTGAGAGTTGAGAGGCTATATCTATGAAGGACTCAGGGATAGTTTGGCCATCACTATTAGAGGTCAGTATGTATTGGACTAGGATTCCTAGGCACAATCGATAATCTCTAGTAGCTCGCCAGGCTTCGGGTTTTACATTGATAGGGTGACTGCGGGAGCGATACGGGCCCAGTAAAGGTACTAAGTTCAATCTCCCATTATGAACTAAGGCCTTGGCTTCTTCCTTGGAAATGTTTAGTCCTGTGGAGAGTTCACCAGAATATCCGGTCTTCAATGAGGGCCTGACTAGAGGTCCTGAAGTGGATATCCTCATGATGCCGCAATAATTTTCGTGAGTGAGGCACAAATGCATATACCCCATATGGAATATGTGAAGATAGGGGTTCCAACGCTTAGCCATAGCACGTAGGAGGTTCCAGTCTATCTCAAACTCATGGAAGTAAAGAGCACTCCTCAACATGAATCTCCCAAAATTGATCTTCTTTACAGGGTGCATCCCTACAACGGTCGTTTTGACTAACTGATCGATTGGGTTATCGCCTGCGACTAGCATCCTGGTTTGACACAAAAGGGTATTTTAGTACTCTTCCAATGGTTCATGTAAAAGATCAATATTTTTCTTTCAGAAAATCTTATTCTTATGGAAAATATTTTCTGGAAAATATTTTTTCTGAAAAACGTTTATTCTAAAGAACACTTCTTTTGGAAAATAATCTTTTCTGAAAAATATTTTCTTTTTCTTCTTCGAAAATTCGATTCCCATTTTGATTTAACTGGCCCGGTCCATCATGATTGTTGGATCGGGATGGACTGGGTCATTATTGTAAAAGAATGGATTCTTTATTGGGTCGGTGCACCCATTTTAATTTTCAAAATTTTTTTTTTTGATCCTTGAGGGCAATCATACACTCTGATCTTATTATTCACATCACTCACATACATTTATCAATCACATGCATTCATTCAATAACAACCCGGGAACACCCACAATAAGTTTGAGTCATGACCTACTGGGAAGGTTTCTAGACTCTAAGTTTACTACGTGCAATGCATTTTCATCTAGCCACCCTTGCCCAAGCACACCTATATACCTTTCGATACGTGGTGACTTAGTTTGATATACCGTATAGGTGATAATCTAAAACCTCAATTCACTTCTCTGAAGCCAAAAACAGCCAGTTTGATCTCCAGTTGAGAGGTGGTGCACAATGCTGAGCAAGGGCCCACTTAAATACCTTTCGTCTAGAATAGACGTAGTCTATCCCCCTCGTACAGTAGGGTACAGCGGGGCAAGATCTTGCTTAGGCACCGATTTTGACCAAGAAGTGCAATTGATATACTTAGATTATCTTTTATACCTACGGGTACGAGTCAAGAGTTGTAGCTTTCATAAATGGTTTGGCATCCCACGAGGGGACTGACCACGTACTAGTATTACGTTGGCAATCGGGACATGTGACTGTGTGGCTCACAATAGGTCAAAGGCTCAGGTCGCTCCAGCCTGGGTGCATCAATATACCTTTCAGAATCACCTGATCAGACAATATTGATGCCCCAGTTTGATATACCCTAAGGTACGTGGCTGGAGTTGTGGGTTTCATGAATGACGTTGCATCTCCGAAGAGACCGGGCCACGCACTAGTGCCACGTTGGTTAAATGGGACGTGTAAGTGAGTAAAGCAGTAAACGTGCATGTGGTGTGTGCGAAACAGGGTGGGGTGTGCCTGGGGCCTTTTTTAAACAAATGGGCCCATGGGCCTGATCATACCATCATACATCAGATTACGTGAACATTTAATCAAGATCGACACCATTCAACTCATATGAAATTTTAATCAAGATCAACATCATTCCAATCACATGAATATTTAATCACGATCAACAATATGATCAATATCAAACGTGTATTTCAAGCAAGATTATGGCATGTTAGAAGGGTGATTAACATAAACTAATAATATGGTCCGATTTAAGATCTAAACATGCACATCACCTTCATACATTGATCATGG
Source organism: Akebia trifoliata (assembly GCF_017979445.1). NCBI lineage: Eukaryota > Viridiplantae > Streptophyta > Magnoliopsida > Ranunculales > Lardizabalaceae > Akebia > Akebia trifoliata. The sequence continues at coordinate 12,925,530 of NC_141381.1, read as the reverse complement.
TAAATTAATCGATAAATATGGCATATGATAATGAATCAAATCCGATCATTGCAATAAGCATGATTTTGTAATTTTTATAGTCCAACCAAGGGTCATTTTGGGTGATCCAAATCAAATTGAGATTCCAAATAATATCGTACCAAGAACGATGATGATAATTGTTGAAATAGAAAACCATGATTATTCTTGAACTTATATTTTTTTATTTTTTATTTTTTATATATATATTTTTTAAAATCAAATTTAAAAAAAAAAAAATAAAAGGGAATTTACACAAAAAAAATTTTGAAAGTGATTTTTCTTATGATATGATGATTTTTACCCTTAGAAATTTCGAGAAGAGTCCAAACTCCAAAGTCTCTCTACTCAAAATGATCCTTAAATCAAACCAATGTGGAATAATCTAATATCTGATGTAAGAGACTCAAGAGAAAAAATCAGTGAAGGTTCAACTGATCGAAGGGTAGGAACAACAAGAAAAAAAAACAATAAAGGTCTTGATGGACCATACATCATCATTGTTGATTTCCGATCACTAAATCAACCGGATTGACTTTGAAGATGATCGATTAGCGGTTAGAAACATTTCAGCCATCCTCTCATCGTCAACACCTTTAACAATCGATTGAGATTTTGCAAATTCAAAAATTCCAGATTTTAACTCCATGAAAACAGATCCAATAAAGTTCCTAAACCCCTCCAACCATTGTTTAAAAAATAACCAAAATAAAAACGAAACCGAGAACTCCACACTCTGTGTTGGGGCTGGGTTCATATTCGAAAGCTCCATATGCGTTGTGGTTCCGACAAAATCGATGAACCAAGCTCCTGTTTTTTGGTTTTAAATTAATCTACCCATCTTAGAATCAAAAAAAAAAAAAAAAATCGAGACTTCGACGGGAAATCAGAAGATTTTTTTTCTAAATTATTTGATCGGAGAAACAAAAAGTTGATTTTTTTAGAAAAATTCAATCTCATAAGACTAAAATTCAAAACCCTAAATCAAAACTCTAATCTAAACTAATCAAGTCAATTTCATAAGACTAAAAGTCAAAACCCTAAAGTCTAAGTCCATCTCATTAGACCAAAGTCTAAACCCTAATTGAAACCCTAAAAGAAACCCTAATGAAACCCTAATTCTCCTAAAAAACTTTATAAATAGGAGTCTCCACACCCTATTTTCGTATCAAAGAAAAAACCCTAGGAAAAGTAGGTGAAGAAGCCTCCACAACCTCTCCAAAACCCTAATTTTGGAGCCCCAACTCCTTACCTAACACCCCTGCTCTGATTTTAGCCTAAAAAACACCAAAAAACCTCTCAAAAACATCCCAAAAATCCACAACAAATTCGAAGCACCCAGATCCAAGAAGGAGATACCTTACCTAGGAGATCAGAAATCAGATCCGGAGATAGAACTAAGTAAGGAATACGGTACAAGGAGCCATTTTCACCAGATCTTAGGGAATAGTACTTTTGCAGATCAAAGGTAAGCTTTTTTTATTATTTTTTTAATCTAGGTTTGTCATTAACGATGTAGATTTATTTGGGATAAGTAGAGACCGGCAATGGTCGGGCGGGGTTGGTGCCTAACACCTTCCAACCCCGTAACATGATCCCCGGATTCAGATTTTCTGTAGTAGATTAGTTTTTATCCATTTTAGAGTCAGTTTGGTTCCTAGACCACAATAACTAGGTGGCGACTCCCAAACCTCAAGGGTCAAAAGCCGATCCGCGCACCCCGCGAATCGAGGGCGCTTTCATTGGCGACTCCACTGGGGATATTGAGGATCAGACTTGAAAAACCCCAAGTATGGGTATGTTGCCATATTGACCTAGTTTTTTATTTTTATTTTATTTTTATTCTATTTTTTATTGTTTATATTTTTTTTTAGTTCAGTTTATGTTGTTTATTTATCTTTTATTGTTCGATTATCAATTATGCGTTTGGACTTTGAATATCGGATATTTTGGTATATTATGGTTCTATCAAACATCAATTTTATGGTTTAAACAAGGCTTGTTTAGGGTGATCATAAATCTTAAAGGTTGGTGTTATTAAGAATGGATTAATAATTGTGGAAGTAGAAAGATTGCCGATCTATTCTTAGACGATTGTTTATTTATTTATTTTTGGTAGGTGTGTGACAATTTTTTTTTTGCAATCAATTTGTTTTGACAAAAAAAAATTGTGCTGTCCATTGACAGCAAGATCTTTTAAAAAAAAAAAAAAATAAAACAAAAAAATAAAACAAAGAAAATCCGGTACACTGTTGGCAACAACAGTAATGGTTAAAACGTTGAAGTGGGGTGCATTGAGTAATTTTAAAAAAAAAAGAAAAAAAGAAAACCCCATTTTAAAGTATGTTTCTTTTATTAGTCGTCTTCTTCAACTGATCTCTTCTGTTGAACCCCTCTTCCTCAACCAAAACGAACCAGAGATGAGTTGGTCTCGGCCTTTCAACCCAGCCGAAAGTGATCAACTCGATCAATCCTTTACCATGAAGAGGTATAGAGCTGCAAAACGGCAACCATCTCGAAGTCTAATCGGCTTTGGAATATTTCCTATGGAAATCGATGTCGCTCTCGGCTGGAGAGTGTAGAGTCTGTGCTAACTTGGATTGGTGAAATCCCAAAAAGTTGATTTTTATCATTTATGAATTTTTTTGCGTGAAATGATCGTGAATTTTATGAGGGGTATTTTCGTAATTTTGTCAAATTTTGTGAAAATTGGTGAAATGATTTATTTGGTTTCGATTTGTTATTTTATGTGTTTGAATGGGTTTTCCTAAGCGTAATGTAGGCTCTAGGGTTGTTTTTATGTTAGGGTTATTTTGGTAATTTGGTCATTTTTAGTGATTTTTATCGTGAAGCTTCTTTTTGGTTTGCAAGATGATGATTTCTATGTTTCTGGGGTCGTATTTACTTAGCGTAGCGTGGTTTCTAAGTTTTGTCAGTTCGAGATACCTCATCCGGATTTCTGAAACATATCTGATAACAAAATGAAGCATTGGAATAAACATCCATCATTGGGAACCTTTGCGATCGGGTTGACGAGTTGATTAATCAGGCGAGTGCAAAAATGGGGTGTCTACACCTACATGTAACTCATTCTAAATAGATCCAGATCTAAAACTTTTTGTATCTTTTCCACTACACTTAACCCAAGCCAACGTTTCATCCCACTAAAAGTTTTTTCGGATCAGAGAATGTTCTAAAGGCTTCACAATGACAATGATAGCACTAATGATCTTGTAACTTGATCAGGACCTCAAGTCTTATTAGTCGTTGAAAGATTCGAGAGGGGAGTCAAGATCGGATATTCGAAAAAAAAAAGTACTCAAAGCATAGAGTAGCCAATCTCGCGGCTTAACTTGAGTTGCCGAACCACAGAAAGTTATCAGCACACTCGAAGAGAATCTAGATCGATCACTCAAGAAAGAGCGCCACTACAAAAGTAGAGTCGCCGATCTCACAGCTCAACTTGAGTCACCAAGCCACAAAGATACAGAGGCTCCAAGTAAGATTTGTAATGTAAAAATCCAAAAAATGTAAGCATAGTCTGAAAGGGCATAGTGAAAATCCGAAAGGGCGCTATGAGTAAAAAAATAAGACTATTGCAAGATCAAAGCCACTGGCACGATAAAAATCTAAAAGGACGTCAATACACAAAAATATGGAAACCAGGTCTGGTGAAAATCGTAACTGGCGCCAGGGGCAATAAGGGAAAACACAAAAACAAAAGATAAACTCCTGTCTCGCATGAGTATAAATTGTGAACGACAAAAATTTCTTGAAATCCCAAGTCCCATGCTCAATCGATTTTCACCCAGTACTAGGACATTAGGGATGACTTTAAAAAGAGCCAAAAGAGCTATTGACATCTATATCCTCAATAGTTGGCAAAATAACATAAATTATCAAAGTAACAAAGGTTTTTCAAAATATTCATATTCTGTATGTTCAATGTTTATTCGACAAAAACAAATCACAAAAATTCAAACGTTTTCAAAACTACTATTTTGGCTAATGATGAGAAATTTAGGATTGATTTAAACTTCATGTTTTCAAAGCAATAGATACACCTGAGGCCAAGTAAGTCAAAAACCTATTTCCTTTTCATTTCAAAAGTTTCACATTACAAAAAAGAAAAGATAAAAATATATGGTGCCAATTACACGTCTCGATCAAATCTCTTTTCCAAAGCACGAATTCAGGCAGCTTGCCCTATCATCACCAACTTAGCATCTGAAGCATCACGACTCCCCAGGTAAGACACAAATGTATCAAAATAAGGATCCTGAGCAAATCTTTCCTAAGATCACTCTCCGGGCCTACTAAGGTAGTTGCAGCAATGGAAGAGCTTATAAGAATGGCCCAACTAGGGGAACCATTGTGGGTGCATAGCCTTGATCATGCTTATAAGATTCTAAGTGAAGATGAGTAAATGCAAACATTTCTGAGGGGAATAGGGTCAAAACCATTTGGATTGAAAACAGAAGCTTCACAAGAAAGTACCATTATAATCATGAATCATATTAACCTTGTTGAGATCCTTATGGATATGAATCAGTGGTCCATTGTGTTTTCTAGCATTGTTTCAAAAACAATGACTGTCAAAGTCTTATCAACAGGCGTAGTAGGAAACTACAATGGAGCGCTTCAAGTGATGACAGTAGAATTCCAAGTCCCTTCACCTCTTGTTTCGATCCGAGAGAGTTTCTTTATAAGGTATTGTAAATAGCACTCCGAGGAAATTTGGGTGGTTGTCGATGTTTCCTTGGACCATTTACGTCTTAGCCCGATATTGAGATGTCGAAGAAGGCCATTTGGCTATGTAATCCAAGAAATGCCAAATGGTTATTCCAAGGTCATACGGGTCGAACATGTAGAAATGGATGACAAAGCAGTTCATAGTATATAAATAACACTGGTTAACTCTAGGCTTGGGTTTGGCGCAAAGCGTTGGATTGCCACCTTAGATCGATAGTGGGAATGCCTTGCAAGTGTTATGGCTAGTAACATGCCGGTAGGAGATGTTGGTGTGATCACAAGTCAATAAGGACGAAAGAGTATGTTGAAGTTGGTTGAGAGAATAGTGATAAGTTTTTTGCTTTGGTGTGAAAAAACTAGAATTCAATGAACCCAAAATTCAGCATTTAAAAGAAAACAGGAAATCATTGTGGCTGTCAATTCAGCAAGAACAAAGATAAATCAACCCAAAATGCAAAGATAAATCAACATTTTCAAACGAATTTTTCAGCCCAAAATGCAACTTGACTTGAACAACTTGTTAATAGATTTGAGAAAAACAGAAAAAAAAACAAATCAGAATTTGAAAAATAAACTCATGTCACACGTTCTATCTATAATTTAGCAAGAAAACCATGTAACATCGTCACTTGATGTGATGTTACTGATCTGAGTTTCAGCAAGAACATTAATTTCAGCAAAAGTTGTGACTGTTGTGGCTGTGTTTCAGCCATAAAATAAATGTTTTATTCTGAAATTTCCAGCAAGAACAAATTAACGACCATTAAAGACAACTCTAACGATGAACTTTAACAAAAAAAATAAAAATTATAGCAACTTTGACAATAGAATGGAATTGATGGTCAAATTACATCACTCGGTGTGTTCTTGAACAAGAAAGAACGAATTTTCAAGAGTTTAAAGAAACGAACTATGTAAAAACAGCATAAATGATCAAAAGAATTTTCGTTTTTCTCTCAAATTCTTTTCTTTATATTCTACTTTAATGGTGAAATCACCATGACATACTTGCTGAAATTTTCAGCAATATATATATATATATATATATATATATATAGGGGGGCGTTCAATGGCCAACTTTTTGGCAAAACATTTTTCAAAACATGAGTTAGAAGTTTTGGAATGGGCTGAGGATGATCTCTACGGTGAGGAGATCATCATCACCAAAAATCAGCCCATTCCAAAACTTCTAACCCCATCAAAAATGGTTTACAAAAAATGGACGGTCCACGGTTTTTCAACGTGTAAACATGGGTTAGAAGTTTTGGAATGGGCTGATTTTTGGTGATGATGATCTCCTCACCGTAGAGATCATCCTCAGCCCATTCCAAAACTTCTAACTCATGTTTTGAAAAATGTTTTGCCAAAAAGTTGGCCATTGAATGCCACCCATCTATATATATATATATATATATATATTGTGGCTATTTTGAAATTGTTCTTGGTCTGATCCGAATAAATTTAACCTCAAATCGTTCTGTATGAATTAGATACAGCACCTTGACAATTCTAAAGTTTTTTTTAATTGGCCTGATAGTTCAGCAAGAAACCCCAACAATAGAAACGTGTTTCTTAATTTCTAGCAAAAAGAAAATCGGTAAGAAATACTTTGAGAATCAATAAGAAATCTAACAATAGAATGTTGTGAATAATAAGAAACCAACAATAAAATGTTTTTTTTTTTTTTTCTGAATTTACAACAAGAAGCAACGTTTTCTACAAAAAAAAAAAAACAAAACAGCTACTGGTTTTTCTTGTTGAATTCGAATTAGATGCTACCCAAATCTGCAATTAGAACTATTGGAATTTGGTGATACCAAAAGATTCCAACAGATCTTGTGTTCTTGAATATGTAAAACAAAATTCAAGAATATTCAAGAACTTGGAATGATTGTTGAAGATCGATTAGCAATTTATAATTCAGCAACAAATTTTAATGAATGGTCATGGTTCCCAATCAAGAACATAACAAGCATGATTATGAAATAAGAAAAAACTGGTTTCCAGGCACCGTTGGCTTTGAATTGGTCTGACTTTTTGTTGGGGAGCAAGTTTTACCCCTTTTGATCTCCGATTCGAAGAATTTCGCTTTGATGATCTGTTTTTTTTTCCAGCAATCTCCTTGCTCTGATACCAAATGATAAGATCCCCTTTAGATGATCTCCATGTATATGGATTCCTCTAGATGATCTCCTCTAGAAACCCTTGAATTTGATGGCTTTAAAATGATCTAAATTGCTTAGGAACAAATTGATGTTGATCGGATTAGAACCTTAAGGAAATTATGTCCTTAAAACCCTAATCTTGAGATGCCACAAAGGTTGATCACTCCTTTGAAATGTCGAAGATTTATGTACCTGATCAAGAACTCATAAAGAATTCTTAAAGAACTCATAATGAAGAATACATGAAAACAAGCATAAGCTTCTTGAATAAACTTCAAAATCTTTGAATTAGAATTGTGTTTAGAACATAACATGTGGGTTGTTTTTATAAGCAAATTAGATGAGGATTCAACCTAATTAGTCCTTAGAAAATAAAAGGCTAAAACTAAGAATAATTAGAATATACAATTCCCAATTAACCCTTGCATCCAACTTGATCTTCCAAATCGATCCCTCGCATAAAAAAATAGTTGACCATCCTAGGTGAAGCTTTGAAATTTTCAAATTTAATCTTAAAATCTTCTAGAGCAATCTCTTTGTATTGTACTTCCATGATCAAGCCTTGTAATGCCTCTTTCATCCGTTTTGTCCTTGCCCTAACCAATTCCTTGCAATGGTTTTTGAGAAGACTTGGGAACATCAACTCTATCTCCATTAAATACCCTACAAAATAACGAAAAACCCAAGAAACACAATAGATTCCATACAAAACGTGCATTTCTTAAGATTAACATATAGTTGGTGCTTTCTCAACACACTAAACATAGCATGCAAATGTTTCACATGTTCATCCACATTTTTGTTATAGACTAAGATATCATCAAAGTATACTACCACAAATTTTCCCATAAAAGCAAGCAAGACATGATTCATTAACCTTATGAAGATACGAGGTGCATTAGTTAAATCGAAAGGCATCACTAACCACTCATACAACCCATATCTAGTTTTAAATGCAGTTTTACATTCATCTCCCTCTTTCATGTGAATCTGATAATTCTTATTCTTTAGATTAATTTTAGAAAACAAAAGAGAGTCATACAATTCATCAAACATATCATCTAACCTGGGGATAGGATGTCTATACTTTACCGTTATCTTGTAAATAGCTCGACAATCCACACACTTGCTCCATGTTCCATCTTTCTTTGGTACTAAAAGGACAGGAACCGAACATGGACTGAAGCTTTCTCTTACAAATTCCTTTTGCAACAGTTCGTCTACTTGTTTTTGTATCTCCTTCGTTTCCTCAGGATTAGCTCTATAAGCAGGTCTATTTGGTATGGTAGAACCAGGTATGAAGTCTATTTGGTGCTCAATTCCTCTTAGAGGAGGTAACCCATGACGAATCTCTTCAGGAAAAAGATCTTCAAAGTCCTTCAATAAAGACACAACAATACTAGGCAAAGAGGAGTTAAGGTCATTAGTAGAAAAATAAATATCCTTATACATAAGTACTAATACTTGTTGCCTTGCCATCATTACACTCTTAAGCTCATGTTTTTCAGCAAATATACTCATTATGTTATTCTCCTCTCCACGTTACTTACTTTTCTCTCCATTTTGCTCACACCTTTGAGTCGCTCTCATTTTGCACTCTCTTGCTATCCTAACCTGGTCCTCATAAGCTTGCAAAAGTTTGAGAGGGGCCAATACAACTTTTCGGTTGTTTATTACAAAAGAATATCAATTTTTGTACTCATCATGCGACATTCTCCTATCAAACTGCTACGGTTGGCCAAGCAATATATAACTAGCATGCATCGGTACCACATCACAAAGAACCTCATCCTCATACTTTCCAATTGAAAAGGGCACCTGAACTTGTTTGTTTACTTTCACTTATCCACAATCATTCAACCATTGTAACTTTTATGGTTTAGGATGTTTCTTCTACTTCAAATTCAACATCTCTACCAACAAGATACTAGCAACATTAGTACCACTTCCACTATCAATATTTAACGTACATACTTTATCCTTCACATGGCATCTTATGTGAAATATATGCTCACATTGCTCCTCATATCCTTCATCCTTAGGATATATACTCAGGGCTTTCCTGGTGACAAGTAAATCACCATGCATAGGTTCTTCCATCAGAACAATTCTCTAATGGTGGCATCTCGTTGTCACTCGAGTTTGCACTTTCAATCTATCCCTTTGCCCATACAATCATAACCATTTTTGTTAAGCATTTAGAAGCAATATGTCAAAATCTTTGGCATCAAAAACACTTAATTTCTCGTGACTTAGTAAAAGTTTTTATTTCAGATTTATCTTTAGGAACAAAAATCGAATTCTTCGACCATGCTTCTTTTTTTGATTTGAAAGTGGATTTGTTATCCTTTCAATTCGGTCTCCATAGATTACTAGAGGACAAACCAGATCTGAATCATTTAGACTTAATTCATTTTTCCACTTTAATGATCGTATGCAGCAATTCTTCCATCTCTACGTAATATTGCAATTCAACCACATCAGCAATCTCCTTGTTCACTCTGGCAATAAATCTAGCCATGGTTGCTTTTTTATTTTTCTCTATGTTTGCTCTAATCATGGCGATTTTCATCTCCTTATAATAATCCTCTACAGTCATGGATCCTTGAACCAACCCTTGCAATTTAATATACAAATCTCGATAGTAGTGGTTAGGTATAAATCTCTTGCGCTTCACCAACTTCATCTCTTCCCATGACCGTTAGGCCTCTTACCATTCCTGCGCCTATTGATCACCAATTGATCCACCATATACTTGTATAATTTGTAAATTCCACGATGGCTAGCTTTACCTTCTTATCCTCAGAATAATTATAACAATCAAATACGTGCTCAACTTTTCTTTCCCACTCTAAATATATTTTAGGATCATTCTTTCCTTGAAAAGTCGAAATCGTCATCTGTATGCTATCCATATTATCATCTCCTTTGAAGTCAACCCTTTTGTCCCGTCTATAATTTGTTATCTCCACTTCGAAATTAGCTTATTCTTCTTCGTCAAACTCATGCCTTCTATATGATTTAGATTCATAAGAAGATTCCATATTATCCAACCTTGAATTGGTTATGGATAGTCTTGATGAATTATCGCATATTGGTCTCTTGTAGGTTTTCTCTCTCCTTACTCATGTTTCAAAGCTATTTTGTCCCCTTTTTTTGTTTATAACAATAATGATATCTCTCTTTATGGTTCTTAACAAAAACTAGAATTCAACAAGCCAAAAAAAAAATTCAACATTACAAAAAAAAAACAACAAGAACAAGGATAAATCAGCCCAAAATGTAAAGATAAAACAGCATTTTCAAGCGAATCTTTCATTCCGAAATGCAACTTGACTTGAACAACTTGTTAATAGATTTGAAAATCAGAAATCAAAACAAACTAATGTCACATGTTTTTTTTTTTGTAATTTAGCAATAACCATGTAACATCATCAATTGATCTGTTGTTACTGATATGAAATTCAACAAGAAAGAAAATTTGTTTAAAGAAATATATATATACATCAAAATTTAAAAATAAACTCATGTCACACGTTCTTCTTTTTTTGAATTTCAGCAAAAAAACGTTATGAACCAGCAAGAAAAATCGAGTTCATGCAAGATGACTTTTGTCTTGTTAAAGAAAGTAGTGGCTATTGTGGTCGAGTTTCAGCAATAAAATAAAACGTGGTGGCTGAGTTTCAGCAAGAAACGTTGGTGACAACAAGAATTTCGGCAATTTTTTTTTATTCATTTTTAATGGTGGATTGGCAATTACACACTGTTATTTGCTTTATAGTGATAATAAGATATCAAAAGACCATTGATATGAAATCAATTAATGGAGATCGAGTTGCTGACCTAATAACTCAAGTTGATGTTTCCAAGTCTTCTCAAGAACCATTGCAAGGAATTGGCGGTCCGATGACTAGGGCAAGGACAAAGAGGATGGAAGAGGCATTGCAAGGCTTGATTGTAGACGTACAATACAAAGATGCCATTCTAGAAGATTCTAAGGCTAACTTTGGAGATATCAAAGTTCATCAAGGATGGTCAATTATCTTTTTATGCAAGAGATCAATTTGGATGTAAGGGTTAATTGGAAATTTTTATGTTCTAATTGTCCTTAGTTTCGATTTCTTTATTTCCTAAGGACTAATTAGGCTTTCTTTATTTTTTCAAGGACTAATTAGAATCAATTTTGATCTAATTTGTCTATAAAAGGGCACCTCATCTTGTAATTGAGACACAATTGACAATTTACATTTTATGAGAATTGAAGTTTCTTCAAGAGCTTTGTTTAGTTTCATGTTTTCTAGTTTGAGTTTTTTATGAGTTCTTGTTCGAGTTCTTGAAGGAGGCTATGAATCTTCGACTTATCAAAGGAGTGATCATCTTTTGTGGCGTCTCAAGGTTGGGGTTTTAAGGACATAGCTTCCTTAAGGTTCTAATCCGATTAACATCATCTTTTGTTTCTACACAACTTGTGTTTCCTTCGAATTAAAAGATTCCTAGAAGAGATCATCAAGAGGAGTTTCCAAGAGGAATCATATCATTTGGTATCAGAGCTCCAAGATTGCTGGAAATTAGATCATTATTGAAGGAATTCTTCGAAGATTTGGTTCGAGCGACATTCGAATTGGAGAACAACGGGGGTAGATCTTGCTTCCCAACAAACATCCATCCCAATTCAAAACCAAAGGAAGGCTGGATAAACTAGGTTTTTAGATTTCAAAACCTATTCTTGGTGCATTCTTGATTGAAGAGAAACATTCCTTACATTAAGTTCAAAATGAATTTTTTGTTGATGAGAGTTTGTTAATTTTCTTGGCTGGAAAATTCAGCAAGTGTGTCTCTATTGAATAATTCTGAATTGTTGTTCTTTAATGTGCTTTAATGTCCTTTAAAGGTTTGTCATTAAACAAACATGTATTGTTTTACCGATCACAATAATTGTAGAACATTATTCCATGATCACCCACGAACCGATATTCTTGAATACCATTGTATGTTCATCGAATTTTGATGGTAAGTCATCTTGTGTGAGTTTACGTTGCTCTTGAATGGAATTTGATCACTGATTCCATTGTCAAGTTGTTGTTTTTGAGGATTGTAATTATTGGTTCTTTGAGTTTATTGTTTGCTACCGATTCAAATCAAATCCAGCAATTCTTGCTCGCTGATTCATAACGTTTCTTGCTAGATTTTCATCATGTTTACAACGTTATCTTGCTGATATTCTTGCTTGCTGGATCATAAACGTGTTTTTACCAAAGATCATAACGTGTTATATAATTCAAAGAACAAACCAAAGTGTTGTATCTGTTTTTTTGTCTAATAACTCGACCAAAGTTATCATTTATGTCAAACGATTTGTTGCTGAAAACTCAGACCAATGTGTGACATGGTTCATAACAGAAACATGACCTTATGATTGCTGAATTCTTGGCTCTTTATTGAGAAGAAACGTGTTCTTGCTAAAAATTCAAAAACCACATTTCTGTTGATTGTTTTTCTTGCTGAAATCTTCTTACATTATGTTTGTATGCTGAATTAACAACCATGGAATTCAATGAATGCCGAGGTTTTTAATAAAAGTCTTGATCGATTTGCTGGTTGTTCCTGAAATTTTGTTTGTAGAGTGTTGTTCTATGGCACCCCGCCAAACGCTAACACAAATCCCCATGTCAGATCTCGAGGTACTAGGTGGCACCTCGAAATTTTGGCATGGTCTCCTCTGTTTATGTTAGCATTCCAAGACGTTCAACTTGCGCCTGATAAATTACATACAATCCTGCATATAAACAAATAAAATATACAATTCTTTTGTAATGAATAATCTAAAAATTGTATTGCCCCCTCTCAAACCTTTGCAAGCTTATGAGGATCAGGTCAGGATAGCAAGTGAGTACAAATAGAAAGAGAAATAAAGGTGTGAGCAAAAAGAAGAGCAAAGTGAACAACATTGAGAGAAAAATAAAGTACTGAGTGTACTTACTGAAAAACATGATGTTAAAAGTGTATTGACAACAAGGCCACAAGTTTTAGTTCTTATGTACAAAGATGTTTATTTTTCCACTGACGATCTTAACTCATCTTTGCCTAGTGTTATTGTGTCTTTATTACAAGATTTTGAGGATCTTTTTTCCCGAGGAGATTCCACATGGTTTACCTCTTTTAAGAAGAATTGAGCATCAAATAGACTTCATACCTGGTTCTGCTATACCAAATAGACCTACTTATAGAGTTAATCCCGAGGAAACAAAGGAGATATAAAGGCAAGTGGATGAACTGTTGCAGAAGGGATTTGTAAGGGAGAGTCTCAGCCCATGTTTGATTCCTATTCTCTTAGTACCAAAGAAAGATGGAACATGTCGCATGTGTGTGGATTGTCGAGCTATTAATAAGACAACAGTAAAATATAGGCATCCTATCCCTAGGTTAGATGATATATTTGATGAATTGCATGGCTCTCATTTATTTTCTAAAATTGATTTAAAGAATGGGTATTATCAAATTCGCATGAAAGAGGGAGATGAATTGAAAACTAGATATGGGTTGTATGAGTGGTTAGTAATGCCCTTCGATTTAACTAACACACCTAGTACATTCATGAGATTAATAAACCATGTCTTGCATGCTTTCATGGGAAAATTTGTGATAGTTTACTTTGATGATATTTTAGTCTATAGTAAAAATGTTGATGATCATGTGAAGCATTTGCATGCTGTGTTTAGTGTGTTAAGAGAACACCAATTATATATTAATCTTAAGAAATGCACATTTTGTATGAAATCTATTATGTTTCTTGGATTTATTGTTAGTTCGCAGGGAATTAGTGTTGATGAGGAAAAGGTAAGGGCAATAAAGGATTGGCCTACACCTAAGAATGCGAACGAGGTAAGAAGTTTCCATGGTTTAGCAAGTTTTTATCGAAGGTTTGTTAAGGATTTTAGTTCTATTGCTGTACCTTTGAATGAACTTGTTAAAAAGAATGTTGTTTTTAATTGAGTTAATGTGCATGATTAGGCTTTCCAAACTTTGAAAGATAAGTTAACTAATGCACCTTTGTTGTGTTTGCCTAACTTTGATAAAGCTTTTGAAATAGAGTGTGATGCATCCGGGATTGGAGTAGGAGCTGTTTTAATACAAGATTCTAAACCAATAGCTTATTTTAGTGAAAAGCTAAGTGGGACAACATTGAATTATCCTACTGATGACAAAGAGCTTTATGCATTAGTGAGAACTCTTCGAACATGGTAACATTATTTATGGCCGTGGGAATTTATCATTCATTCTGATCATAAGAGCTTGAAATTCCTGAAGACTCTAGGTAAGCTTAATAAAAAGACATGCTAAATGGTTGGAGTTCATAGAAATATTTTCTTATGTAATTAAATATAAACGTGGGAAGGAAAATGTTGTGGTCGATGTTTTGTCAAGAAGGCACGTATTACTTATTTCATTGCAAACTAAACTACTTGGTTTTGAATTGATTAAAGATTTGTGTGCCAATGATTCTGGTTTCAGTCAAGTTGGAATGCATGTGCTAAGTGTGCGTTTGGTAACTTTTATAAACATGAAGGATTTTTTTTCAAGAAAGATAAATTGTGCGTGCTTAATTGTTCTATTCGTGAGTTACTTGTAAGGGAAAGTAATGAGGGAGGTTTAATGGGTCACTTTGGTGTCCTAAAACTTTAGATATCTTACGTAAGCAATTTTATTGGCCCCATATAAAGCATGATGTGCAATCTGTTTGTGACAAGTGCAATACATGTAGGCAAGCAAAATCTAAAATTCGACCGCATGGCTTGTATACCCCTTGTAGACACCCAAATTTGACTAGGCCCTCGACGCAAAATACCCCAAAAATCGTAAAAATTGGAATGGGCTCCGAGGCCCAAACCTACAAAAATCTAATGAATTTTGTCATTCATTTTTCAATAAATGGCCCAAGACTTCTTACGTGGCCCACGGACCAAAAACTTACCCACTCTTTTATATCCCTCAACCCATCCTTATTCTACCCATTACCCAAGCCCATTCAATTCAACCCATTCAACCTAAATCCATTCTTATTCTACACATTACCCAAGCCCACTTAACTCAACCCAACACATTACCTAAGCCCAACATCACAACTAATCACCCAACATCATCAAGATATGACACATGTCATCACCCCATCTCACCTCTCTTATCCAACCACCAACCCCCATCACCTTAACTATCACATTACTTTTCTTTAAATATCATCTACCCATACTTACCACTTACACCCCCCTAACCTATCCTATCCTTCCTTCAAATCAAACACTTACAACCTACACCCTCCCTAACCTATCCTATTCATTCTCTCAAATCAAACACTTATAACCTACACCTCCCCCTAATCTACCCCCATCATTCCTTACGAAACCCATCTCTACAACCTAAACCTACACCCATCCTCTCAAATCAAACACTCATCATTTCCTATCAACTCATCTCAACCCTTCATTTAATCACAACCACCGTCTTAAACTCACCTCACCAAACACTCCACCCAAATGGGTTGGGTAGGATCCTAACCATTTGGATCAAAACTCACTCATTTAACCTTCTTACACAAATACCCTTCAAACCCCATCAATTTACACATACCCTTCTCTTAAACCCCACACCAATCGACCACTTCTCATCATTTCACCCAACTCTACCGCTCAAAATAACTCCCAAAATTCTATAAATACCCATTCATTCTTAACTCTCAATCCCTAATGAAAATTTGATAAAAACCCTCTAAAAAAAGATAACTCCCTTCTCATTACTCTCAACCCTCAACTCTCAACCTTCTCTCAAACAAATCAAGAAAAGAAAAAGAAGACCCATCAAGGAAAGTCAAAGGAAGTCAAGGAAGGAACAAGGTGGGTTTTGGATAAAAGAACACTCCCCAACTTCTCTCTTTTACCCTTCCTTTCTCTATACATTTGCACACACCACAATGATTTAAATCACCAAAGGGCCCCTTCTTTATAAGGGTGTCCTCAATGATTTGAACCAATATCGAAAGCCCCTCACACTTGAGGGCACACATCGAATCCTTTTCGATTTTATTTTCTTTTATTTTAAAAGATCGAATCCGAGGTTACCACATTACATGAATGGAGTAAGGTGCCTAAAATCTTCCCTACTCCATAAATGGACCCCTTACCTTGAATCAAAGGTTGGACCACGTGTATTATCCTACGAGAGTCATCAAATGTCAAAATGATATAATTTCCAAAAATATGACATCGAGTGACCATTCACACCCATCTCCAAACATGAATGATGACGACTCCAAAATATCCCAAAGTGGAGGGATGTTTCAAAGAGTTGAAAATCTCATGTCCACAGCTTGGCGACTCCACTGGGGAGGCAAGACTAGCGGGTCCGACCCTCTTCTTTGATTCAATCATTATCAAAAAAAAAATATTTGTTTTCCTTTCTTTTTTGGTTTATCCACTAACGTTTCCTTTGTTATTTTATTTTGTTATTTTTTGCAAGTTTCACATGGGAATGGTTGTAATATTTATTTACATATGTTTTTTGTTTTATTTTTTTATTTTGGGACAAAGAATGTAAGGATGGATACGTTTAAAAAAAAAATGCACGTACATGCACATGCGATTCATATCCCAATACATAAGCCACCCTCCTCCTCTTTAAATTTCTAATCCCGGATGCCGGTATTCTCTAGGCCCTAAGATCGCTATTTTGGGTGGCAGGGAGGAGAACATCCACCCCATTCACCAACTTAAGACATGCACACTTCGGTGGACATCGAGGTTTGAAGAATGGGTAGCCGAAAAACTACCTACAAACCGCATGCATCGAAGCGTAATTAATAGACAAAGGACACTAAGGTTTTCAAAATTTAATTTTGTATCCATCCCACGTGTATATGTTGTAATTTTATTTTATTTCTTTTCTTGTAGCCCACGAAGGCAAGTTGTATAGGCTTTAGGACATTTCCATTTTATTCTCTTTTGTATGTCCCTCTAGGTAAAAAGGGGAAATCTTTTTTCCTATCATATGCATAAAAAAAAGTGACATTTTTGTGGCCCAAGCCAAAAAACAGAGGCTATGTGCCTCAAAACCCAGAAATTCTGGGTTAAAATGGGATGAGGAAAAAAAACAGAGCAAGTTTTGAGAGCCAGAAAAGGTTCTGGTCCGTGTTTGAAGCATGGACTCAAGAAAATGGTAAAGTCCGTGTTTGAAGCACGGACCAGTGTAAAAAAAAAAAAAATTTAAGGTTCTAGTATGTATTTAAAGCAAAGACCATCAAAAAAATGTTAAGTCCGTACTTAAAAACGAACCAAAAAAAAAATTTTAAGGTTCTGGTCTATTTTTGAAGCACAGACCAGCAAAAAAATATTAGGTCCGTACTTGAAAAACAGACCCCAAAAATATATATATATATATATATTTTCTCATTTTGTTCCTTATGTCAGTCTTGACAACTTTTCTTTTTGGCATTTTTTTTAATTTTTAGTTTTAAAGCTTGAAAATGGTTAAACGAATAATTTTACTGAAAAACTAAGGTTTTACCACTTAGAATCGACCCCGCTCAAAATGGATCTTGCCCAACGTGGCTCACTATCGATCCTGGTCATAATCAAACCCGTCCTTTACTGAGTATTCACCTCAAAGTGGCTCAACAGTCCAAATCCAATCAAACTGGGTCCACGACCCAGATCCGTTTCCAACTGGGTCTACGACCCAGATCCATTTCCAATTGGGTTCATGACCTAGATCCGTTTCAAACTGGGTCCACGACCTCAAATCTACTTCAACTGGGTCCTCAACCCAGATCCAATTAAAATGGGTCCTCGACCCAGATCCAATCAAATTGGGTCTACGACCTAGATCCATGTCAACTAGGCATGACCTAGATCCACTTCAACTGGATCCAAGATCCAGATCCATTCGAACTGGTTCCACGACCCAGATCCAGATCCATTCCAACTTGATCCACTACCCAGATCCATGTCAACTGGGTTCACGACCCAGATCTATGTCAAACTGGGTCCACGACCCAGATCCGTTTCAACTAGGTCCATGACCCATATCCATATCCATTTCAACTGGGTCCACGACCCTGATCCATACCCATTTCGATTGGGTCCACAACCCAGATCCACTTTAACGGGATCCACGACCCAGATCCAATCAAACTGGGTCTACGACCCAAAATCCATTCCAACTGAGTCCACGACCCAGATCCACTTTAACGGGGTCCACGACCTAGATCCAATCAAACTGGGTCCATGACCTAGATCCATTCCAACTGGGTCTACATCCCAAATCCACGACCCATATCGAATCAAGTCCATGATCCATCTATGATCTAACAAAGATAACAACTGATCAATCGACTCAAATGCTTTCAGTTTTTCAAAAAAAAAAGGATTTCAAAAAGCACCAATTACAGTCCTTGATCAAAATCGATGCCTAGAAAGATCTTACCCTGTTGATACGAGGGGGATATACTACGTCTATTCAGGAAATAAGGTGATTTAAGAGTGCCAATGTACGCTGTCTTTTCCTTTGAGATTTGTCTGGTCGGCGATGATTTCAGAGAACTGAATTGGAGGCTACAAAAAATAGGGGTTATTCCAACTTGATTTTTCTCAGAATTACTTTTTCAAAATGTTTTACCGACTCCTTATCGATGCCAGCTCCGTGCTGATGTAATTTCTTTTCAAAATATTTTATCGACTTCGCATCGATGTCAGCCCGTGCTGATGTAATTTCTTTTCAAAATGTTTTATCGACTTCGCATCGATGTCAGCCCGTGCTGATGTAATTTCTTTTCAAAATGTTTTATCAACGTTGATGTAATTTCTTTTTAAAATGTTTTACCGACTCCGTGTCGATGCCAGCTCCGTGCTGATGTAATTTCTTTTCAAAATCTTTTACCCACTCCGTGTCGATGCCAGCTCCGTGCTGATATAATTTCTTTTCAAAATGTTTTACCAGCTCCGTACTGATATAATTTTTTTCAAAATATTTTACCGACTCCGTGTCGATGCCAGCTCCGTGTTGATGTAATTTCTTTTCAAAATATTTTACCGACTTCGTGTCGATGCCAGCTCCGTGCTGAAGTAATTTCGTTTTCAAAATGCTTTACCGACTTCGTGTCGATGCCAGCTCTGTGCTGTTGTAATTTCTTTTTCAAAAGGCTTTACCGACTCCGTGTCGATGCCAGCTCTAGTTGATGTAATTCTTTTTCAAAATACTTTATCGACTCCGTGTCGATGTCAGCTTCGTGCTGATGTAATTTCTTTTCAAAATATTTTACCGACTCCATGTCGATGCCAGCTCCATGCTGATGTAATTTCTTTTTAAAATGTTTTACCTACTCCGTGTCGATGCCAGCTCCAACTGATGTAATTCTTTTTCTAAATGTTTTTTTCAACTCTATGTTGATGTCAGCTCCATGCTGATGCCAGCTTCATACTGATGTAATTCTTTTTTCTCGAGCGATCTAGCGCCATGCTGACGAACCACCAACCAAACAAATCACTTTCACATCTCATCCGTCCCGTCAGAGAAGGGAAAATTCTGAACAATTGGGAGGAATTCCCTATAACCCTTGAGGCTACCATGGCCTCTAAAAAAAACACCGTTAGGCAACATCAGTTTGCCCGAGGATCATAACGAGCCCTCATCCTCGGGTAAAGATAGTTTTGAGGGCTCCCTATCTTTGCTAATGCATGACTGCTCTTCTTATTTCAGGTGTCCAAAAAATAGCACTCAAAAATCAAAAAAATAAAAAATTCTTCAAAAATAAAAAAAATCAAAAAGCTTTCAAAATCTCAAAAAAATAGATATATTTCAAAAATAAAAAAAATAGTTTTATCAGAATTTAAGGGATTTGTCTCAATCGAATGGACCTTTAAATAGAATAGAATATGAAAAGGACGAGTATGACTTCGATCTCATGGGAATTGAGGAAAAGTCTGAAGATGAAGTGAAATACCCTCCTAAAGAAATCAAAAACCTTCTAGAACGACATGAAAAAGGTGTTCAGCCAAACATTGAGGATACAGACTCAGTTAATCTCGGTACTGAAGATGACCCACGTGTTGTAAAAATCGGAGCCTTATTAACCCCTTAGCAAAAGGAAGAAATGATTGAACTACTGCATAACTATCAAGACGTCTTCACCTGGTCCTACAAAGATATGCCTTGTTTGGACACAGATCTTGTTGTTCATAAGCTGCTACTCGCTCCTGAGAGCAAGTCGATCAAGCAAAAGTTAAGAAGACTCAAGCCAGAATGGATACTCAAAGTCAAAGACGAAGTGATGAAATAGTTCCAAGCAGGATTTCTCGTAGTCTCTACATACCCCGAATAGCTAGCTAATGTTGTTCTAGTACCAAAGAAGGACGGGAAGTACGAATGTGTGTCGACTATCGGGATTTGAACAAAACCAGTCCTAAGGACGATTTTCCACTACCTCACATCGACACTCTAGTCGATAGCACAGCAAGGCATGGTATGTTCTTATTCATAGATGGCTTCTCCGGGTACAATCAAATAAAAATGGCAGAAGAAGACTAAGAGAAGACAGTATTCATTACACCCTGAGGCACTTTTCATTAAAAAATCATGCCATTCGGGCTTAAAAACGCAGGGACAACCTATCAACGCGTAATGACGACTTTATTCCACGATATGATCCACAAGAAAATAGAAGTCTACGTAGATGATATGATCGCTAAATCAGGCATAGAAGAAGATCATCTAGTAAATCTCAAGAAACTGTTCGACAGGCTAAGGAAATACAACTTAAGGCTCAATCCAGCAAAGTGTGTATTCGGGACAACATCGGGCAAGCTATTGGGCTTCATCGTCAGTAGAAGAGGCATTGAGATAGATCCAGCAAAGACCAAGTACATTCTTGAAATGAAAGCACCGGTATCAGAAAAGGATGTCCGAGTATTTCTAGGTAGAATACAGTATATTAGCAGATTCATCGCACAACTTACGCCTATTTGCGAACCAGTATTTAAGCTACTCAGAAAGAATGTGCCAAAAGCATGGAATCAGGATTGTCAAGAAGCCTTCGACAAGATAAAGAAATATTTTCTCAATCCACCAGTCTTGGTTCCTCCTACGTCGGGGCAACCCTTATTGATGTATATCTCGGTGCAAGAAACGTCTATGGGCTGTGTACTGGGACAACACGAAAAGTTAGGAAGAAAAGAGCAAGCCATTTACTATCTCAGCAAGAAGTTCACTGATTATGAGGTAAAATATTCGGCACTCGAGAAGACTTGTTGCGCGCTGGTCTGGGCATCTCAACGACTACGCCACTACCTCCTCAGCTACTCGACTATGCTTATCGCTCGAATGAACCCTCTCAAGTACCTCTTCGAGAAGCCAGCATTAACGGGTCGTATTACAAAGTGGCAAATACTATTATCTGAGTTTGACATCACCTATGTCACTCAAAAGGCCATTAAGGGGCAAGCCATTACCTACCATTTAGCCGAGCATCCATTACCTGATTACGAATCATTGAAGACAAACTTTCCAGACGAAGTCATATTACTCACTGAGATTGAGGACGATGACGAAGAGCTAGGCTGGAAAATGTACTTTGATGGAGTAGCAAATTAGAAAGGGAACGGAATATGGACAGTTTTGATTAAACCAGATGGGTCCCATGTGCCAATTGCAATCAGACTAAAGTTCAATGTTCTAACAACGAGGCTGAATACGAAGCATGCATAGCAGGATTGAAAGAAGCACTAGATCTCGAGGTAGATGAGATCGACGTTTTCGGACACTCAAGCCTAGTAGTCTATCAGACAACTAGAGAATGGAAGATCCGAGAACAGAGATTGATTCTTTACCATGAGTATCTCGAAGAGTTAAGCTCAAGCTTCAACAGAATTTCATTCACATATATGCCAAGAGCCAATAATCAATTTTCTGATGCATTAGCTACACTTGCTTCTATGATAAGTATCTCGGAGGACTTAGTCATTGATCCTATTGAGATTGGACTTCAAGATGTGCCAACTTACTGCCTACCCGTCGAAATAAAAGAATATGAAGAAAAGCCATGGAGAATAACATCAAAAGAATCATCGAGAAAATGACAATCACCTACAAGGATTGGCATGACATGTTGCCTTTCGCCCTTCATGCTTATCGGACTTCATTTCGAACCTCAATTGGGGCAACTCCGTATTCACTGGTCTATGGGAAGGAAGCAGTCTTACCCGTTGAGGTTGAGATTCCCTCCCTCTGGATCTTAAAAGAAACAGAGTTGGATGAAATAGAATGGGTTCAAGCTCTGTTTGATCAACTAAATTTGATTGAAGAGAAACGTCTCGCAACCATCTGTCATGGTTAGATTTACCAACGGAGAATCGTACTGGCTTACAACAAGAAAGCCAAACCCTAGAATTTCTCACTAGGAGACCTTGTTTTGATAAAGATTTTGTCAATTCAAGAAGATGCTAGGGAAAAATTCAGACCAAACTACGAGGGACCATTAATTGCGTAGAAGGCAATGACAAGAGGAGCTTTGATCCTTACAGAGATGGACGGACAAGTTTTTCCTCAACCGATCAATGCTGATACTGTTAAAAAATACTACGCCTAAGATCTAATCCTGAGATAACAAAAGGTCATTCTTGTTATCCTGAAAACAATTATCTAACCCTAGTCAACCTCGTTGAGCCATCACGTTCATTTCTTAACCTAAGACTGGGACAAGTCAACGTTAAAAAAAAATGAAAAAAAAAGAGACAAGAGAAAAGAAAATCAGAAAGTTAGAGCATCAAGTTACTCCTGGCCGCATGAGGATAAATTGTGAACGACTAAAATACAAAAAAAATAAAAAAAAATTTAAAAACTCAGACACTTGAGCTGAGCTCGACCCAAATTTTCAGCTTAAACAAGTTCGAGAGACGTTGGGAGGAGACATAGATCACCTTTTCGAAACAAAAATAGACGAATCCCATGTCTAGCCTACTTCAGATAAACTCAGACCTTAACCACTTTTGTACCTTTCCACTATACCTAGCCTTAGCCAATACTTCGTCCCACCAAAAGTCCTTTTGGATCAGGGAATGTTCTAAGGCATCATAATGACGGTGCAACACCAATGATCTAGTAACTTGAGCCGGACCTCAGGTCTTATTACTCGTTGGAAGAATTGAGAGGGGAGTCCAGGTCGGATATTCAAAAAAGAAGAGTACTCGAAGTGTAGAGTGGCTAATCTCTCAGTTCAATTTGAGTTGCCAAACCACGAATAGTCGTCAGCAAACTTGAGAGGGGAATCTAGATCTGTTACTCAAGAAAGAGTACCATTACAAGAGTAGAGTCGCCGATCTCGCAGCTTAACTTGAGTCACCAAGCCACAAAGACACAGAGGCTCCAAATAAGGTTTGTAATGTAAAATCCAAAAAAAACAAACATAGTCTGAAAAGGCATAGTGAAAACTTGAAAATGCGCTATAAGTAAAAAAATCAAACTATGGCAAGATCAAAGCCACCGGCACGACGAAAACCCAAAAAGGCGTCGATGTGCAAAAATATGGAAACCAGGTCTGGTGAAAATCATAACTGGCACCAGGGGAAATAAGGGAACAAAACAAAATAAAATAAAATAAAATAAAATGAAAAAATCCTGGCCCGCATGAGTATAAACTGTGAACGGCGAAGATTTCTCAAAATCCCAAATCCCCTGCTCAATCGATATTCACCCAGTACTGAGACACTGGGGATGACTCTAAAAAGAGCCTAAGAGCTACTAACATTTATATCCTCAGTAGTTGGCAAAAGTACAAATATCATCGAGATAACAAAGGTTTTTCAAAAGTCTTCATAGTTTGGATCTACAATATTTATTGGACAAAGACAAATCACCAAAAATTCAAATATTTTCAAAACTACTATTTTGGTCAGTGATGAAAAATCTAGGACTTACTCAAACTTCATTTTTTTCAAAGCAATAGATACACCTGAGGCCAAGTAAGTAAAAAAACATATTTTCTTTTCATAAAAATTTTTTTAAAAGAAAATACAAAAAAAAATGTGTCAATCATGCATCTCGACGAGAAATGAAGAAAGAATTAAGTTTATCTTCCAAGGCACGAAGTCGGACAGCTTTCCCCATCACGACTACCTCAGCATCAAAACATCATGACTCACCAGGTAAGACACGAAGGCATCAAAACAGGGACTCTGAGCAAGCCTCTCCTGAGATCACTCTTCGGGCCTACTGAGGGGAACCATTGTGGGTACATAACCTTGATCATGCTTATGAGATTCTAAGTGAAGATGAGTACATGCAAACATTCCCGAGGGGAATTGGGCCAAAACCATTTGGATTGAAGTCAGAAGCTTCTCGAGAAATCGCCATTATTATCATGAATCACATTAACCTTGGTAGCAGAAAATTATAATGGAGCCCTTCAAGTGATGACAGCAGAAGTTCAAGTCCCTCCACCTCTAGTTTCAACTTGAGAAAGTTTCTTTGTAAGGTATTGTAAACAACATGCCGAGGGGATTAGCTTGTGGTCCAACAGCAAAACTCTTTCTTGGATCTGTGACAGATGTTAACAACAATATTGTATGTGGTCCAACAACAAAACTCCCTCTTGGATCTGTGACAGCTGTTAACAACTATATTGCATGTGGTCTAATAGCAAAACTCTCTCTTGGATTGGTGACAGCTGTTAACAACCATATTGTTTGTGGTCCAATAGAAAAATAATTATTGGATCTGTGAGAACTGTTAACAACCATATAACTTGCACCGTTGAAAGGATAAAATGTACTAATACGAAAGGCAAAAAAATAAAAAAATAAAAAAATATAATAAGAATAATAATAATAATAATCATGTAAAAAAAAAGATAATAATAAATAAATAAATAAAATAAATCGAAAATAAGCATTTTTGAAAAAGCTCAATTCATTTGTCCAAGACTTGTTAGAAAACTCCGTTTCAAAGTTTTTCTCCAAACTATCACAAATCCGAGACCTCACACGAGCTCCGCGCCACGAGGACGAGGAAATCAAAAGGCTCACCCTGTCAGACCCCGTGCTTGGGTAACCACTTCTTATCATCAAATTTGTCAAACAAATCAATGTTTCAAACTTGTCTGAGCATAATCCTTAAGCCCGTACAAATCAGGGTGTTGTCTATTCTTTGCAGTTCTTTGCACGCAATTCCTGCAAATAGGGGTAGCTGTAGACACCCAAATTTGATCAGGCCCTCGACGCAAAATGTCTCAAAAATTACAAAAATTGGAATGGGCTTTGAGGCCCTAACCTACAAAAATCCAATGAATTTTGTCATACATTTTTCAATAAATGGCCCAAGGCTTCTTACGTGGTCCACGGACCAAAAACTTACCCACTCCTTTATATCCCTCAACTCATCCTTATTTTCCCCATTACCCAAGCCCATTCTTATTCTACACATTACCCAAGCCCAACATCACAACCAATCACCCAACATCACCAACATATAACACATGTCATCACCCCATCTCACCTCCCTCATCCAACCACCAACCCCCATCACCTTAACTATCACATTACTTTTCTTTAAATATCATCTACCCATACTTACAACCTACACCCTTCCTAACCTATCCTATCCATTCCTTTAAATCAAACACTTACAACCTATACCCTCCCTAACCTATCCTATCCATTCTCTCAAATCAAATACTTATAACCTACATCTCCCCCTAATTATCCCTATCATTCCTTACAAAACCCATCTCTACAACCTAAACCTACACCCATCCTCTCAAATCAAACACTCATCCTTTCCTATCAACTCATCTCAACCCTTCATTTCAACCCACTTTGACATATGTCATCATCTCCCTCACCCTCTCAAAATATCATCAACTACCCCCTTAAATCTTCCATTCTCTTAAATCAAATACCATTTAATCACAACCACCATCTTAAACTCACCTCACCAAACACTCCACCCAAATGGGTTGGGTAGGATCCAAACCGTTTGGATCAAAACTCGCCCATTTAACTTTCTTACACAAATACCCTTCAATTACACATACATTTCTCTTAAACCCCACACCATTCTACCACTTTTCATCATTTCACTCAACTCTACCCCTCAAAATAACTTCTCACTACTCTCAATCCTCAATTCTCAACTTTCTCTCAAACAAATCAAGAAAAAAAAAGAATACCCATCAAGGAAAGTCAAATGAAGTCAAGGAAGGAACAAGGTGAGTTTTGGATAAAAGAACACTCCCCAACTTCTCTCTTCTACTCTCCCTTTCTTTACACATTTGTACACACCATAATAATTTAAATCACCAAAGGCCCCTTCTTCATAAGGGTGCCCTCAATGATTTGAACCAATATCGAAAGCCCCTCACACTTTAGGGCACACATCGAATCCCTTTTGATTTTATTTTCTTCTATTTTAAAAGATCGAATCCGAGGTTACCACATTACGTGGATGGAGTAGGGTGCCTAACACCTTCCCTACTCCATAAATGGACCCCCTTACCTTGAATCAAAGGTTGGACCATGTGTATTATCCCAAGAGAGTCATCAAATGTCAAAATGAAATAATTTCCAAAAATATGACATCGAGTAACCATTCACACCCATCTCCAAACATGAATGGTGGCGACTCAAGAAAATGGTACAGTCCGTGTTTGAAGCACGGACCAGTGTAAAAAATAAAAAAAATTTAAGGTTATGGTTCGTATTTGAAGCATAGACTAGCCAAAAAATGTTAGGTCCGTACTTGAAAAACGGACCAAAAAAAAAAGAAAAGAGAAAACTCCTTGCCCGCATGAGTATAAACTGTGAACGGCGAAAATTTCTCAAAATTCCAAATCCCATTCTCAATCGATATTCATCCAATATTAGGGCACTGGGGATGACTCTAAAAAGAGCCTAAGAACTACTGATAGTTATATCCTCAATAGTTGGTAAAAGCACAAATATCATCGAGATAACAAAGGTTTCTTCAAAAGTCTTCATATTTTGAATCTACAATATCTATTTGACAAAGACAAATCATCAAAAATTCAAATGCTTTCAAAACTACTATTTTGGCCAATGATGAAAAATCTAGGACTTATTCAAACATCATGTTTCCAAAGGTTTAGATACATTTGAGGCCAAGTAAGTAAAAAACCTATTTTCTTTTCAAAAAAAGAAAACAAAAAAAAATGTGTCAATCACGCATTTCGACTAGAAACAAAAAAAAAGAATCACATATCTTTTCCAAGGCACGGATTCGGGCAGCTTGCCTTATCACCACCACCTCAGCATCCGAAACATCATGACTCACCAGGTAAACCAGGTAAGACGCGAAGGCATCAGAGCAGGAACCCTAAGCAAGCCTCTCCCGTAAATCACCAATCTCAGCCGTCAAAGTAGAAGATTCCTTACTCCTCAAAGACCTAGGCCGACCTCTTGATCTGGATAATGTAGCACTGATGCAACAGGCTCGTCTGTAGTATATGCTCCTATTGATATTGTTGCAATGAATGTGGTTCTAAATGGGGGTAACTCAGACTATGTAGCCCTCCCGCCTTCAAATCTTAGTCGATTCAACTCCAATAACAAAACTCTCTCTTAGATCAGGGACAGCTGTTAACAATCATATTGCTTATAGTCCAACAACAAAATTCTCTCTTAGATCAGTGACAGCTGTTAACAACCACATGTAGTGACAGCTGTTAACAACCATATTGCATGTGGTCCAACAGTAAAACTCTCTCTTGGATCTATGATAGATGTTAACAACCATATTGCTTGTGGTCCAACAATAAAAACTCTCTCGAATTTATGACAGCTGTTAACAACCATATTACTTGCACCGTTGAAAAAGATCAAATGCACCATTATAATAGACTATGCATGAAGTGGGAAGATTAATTTGTGAAAAAAAAACATAAATAAATAAATCAATCAAACAAATCAAAAAAATCAAAAAATAACATTTTTGCAAAAGCTCAATTCAAATTTGTTTAAGACTCGTTAGAAAACTCTCGTTTCAAAGTCTTTCTCAAACAATCACAAATCCGAGACCTCATACGAGCTCTGCGCCACGAGGTCAAAGAAAGCAAAAGGCTCACCCTATCAGACCCCGTGCGGGTAGCGACTTCTTACCATCAAATTCGTCAAATCAAATCGAGGTTTCAAACTTGTTTGAGCAAAATCCTCAGGCCTATATAAATCAAGGTTTCGTTTATTCTTTGTAGTTCTTTGCACGCAATTCCTTCAAAGAGGGGCAGCTGTAGACACCCAAATTTGACCGGGCCCTGGATGTATAATGGCCCAAAAAGCGCAAAAATTGGAATGGGCTCTGAAGCCCAAACCTACAAAAATCCAATTTATTTTATCATTATTTTTCAATAAATGGCTCGAGGCTTCCCACTTGGCCCACGGACCAAAAACATCTCATCACCCTCCTACATTTTTAAACTCAACCTAATGCAAGCCCAAACCCATCCTTATCCTACCCACTACCCAAGCCCATTCAATTCAACCCATTCAACCTAAATCCATCCTTATTCTACCCATTACCCAAGCCCATTAACCTCAACCCAACACATTACCCAAGCCCAATATCATAACCAATCACCCAACATCATCAAGATATGATACATGTCATCACTTCATCTCACCTCCCTCATCCAACCACCAACCCCCATCACCTTAACTATCCCATTATTTTTTTTTAAATATCATCTACCCATACTTACAACCTATACCCCCTAACCTATCTTATCCATTCCTTCAAATCAAACACTTACAACCTATACCCTCCTAACCTATCTTATCCATTCTTTCAAATAAAACACTTATAACCTGCACCTCCCCCTAATCTACCCCCATCATTCCCTACAAAACCCATCTCTAGAACCTAAACCTACACCCATCCTCTCAAATCAAACACTCATCTTTTCCTATCAACTTATCTCAATCCTTCATTTTCACCCACTTTGACACATGGCATCATCTCCCTCACCCTCCCAAAATATTATCAACAACCCCCTCAAATCCTCAATTCTCTTAAACCAAATACTATTTAATCACAACCACCATCTTAAACTCACCTCACCAAACACTCCACTCAAATGGGTTGGGTAGGATCCAAACAATTTGGGTCAAAACTCACCCATTTAACCTTCTTACACAAATACCCTTCAAATCCCATCAATTTACACATACCCTTTTCTTAAACCCCACACCAATCTACTACTTCTCATCATTTCATCCAACTCTACCTCTCAAAATAAATCTCAAAATTCTATAAATACCACTCATTCTCAATCCCTAATGAAAAATCCAACAAAAAACTCTTAAAAGGACTAAAGAAAAAAGAAATCAATCTCTCAACCTTTCTCTTTTAACACATCTTACTACCTCCAACTCTCAACCTTTAATTCTAAACTTCTTCTCAAACATGTCAAGGGGATCCAAAAAGAAGACTCATCAATGGGGTACATCTTTGAAGATCAAAGAAAATCAAGATTGGATCAAGGTGGATTTGAAAAGGGACACCCCCTCTAACTTCCCTCCTCTACTCACCCCCTTCTCTACACATTTGCACACACCACGATGATTTAAATCATTAAAGGGCCCCTTCTTCATAAGGGTGCCCTTAATGATTTGAACCAATATCGAAAGTCCTTCACACTTAAGGGCACACATTGAATTGTCTTTCGATTTCATTTTTTTTTATTTTAAAAGATTGAATCCGAGGTTACCACATTACATGGATGGAGTAGGGTGTCTAATACCTTTCCTACTTTATAAATGGACCCCCTTACCTTGAATCAAAGGTTAGACCATGTGCATTATCCTAGGAGAGTCATCAAACATAAAAAATGATATGTTTTTCAAAAAATACAACTTCGGGTGATCATTCACACCCATGTCTGAAAATGAATGGTGGCGACTCCAAAACAACCCAAAGTGGAGGGATGTTTCAAAAAATGATGAAAATCCCGTGTCCACACCCCTTTTCCTATAACTAATTAGCCTTAGATTGATATTTCTATGGATTTTTTTTTAGGATTGTCAAGGATTCAAAATGGTAAAGATAGTATATTTGTTGTTGTTGATAGATTTAGTAAGATGGCCCATTTTATTGGATGTACTAAAACCAGCGACACAACACATATTGCTGATTTGTTCTTTAAAGAGGTAGTTCGATTGCATATGCTACCTAAGTCAATTGTTAGTGATAGAGATGTTAAGTTTCTAAGTTATTTTTGGCGTACTTTATGGAGTAAATTAGGAACTAAACTTCTATTTTCTACTGTTGCACATCCTCAAACGATGGTCAAACTGAAGTAGTTAATAAGACACTCACTACTTTGTTGCGTGCTATCATACAAATAAAATTTAAAACAATGGGAGAAGTGTTAACCACATATTGAGTTTGAATATAATAGGACTATTCATTCAACCACTTCATTTTCTCCATTTGAGATTTTTTATGATTTTAATCCTTTAACGCCTGTGGATATTTTACCTTTACATACTAATGAACATACTAATCTTGATGGTAAGAAAAAGACAGATTTTGTGAAAGATTTACATGCCAAAGTTCTAGCCAACATTGATAGGAAGAATGGGCAATATGCTAAGCAAGCCAATAAGGCTCACTTGAAAGTTATTTTCCACCCTGGAGATTGGGTTTGGGTGCACTTACGTAAGGAGCGATTTCCTATCTAAAGGAAATCAAAATTACAGCCTCGAGGAGATGGTCCATTTCAAGTCTTGAAACGGATCAATGATAAAGCCTACAAACTCGATTTGCCAAGTGATTATGGTAATGTTAGTGCAACTTTTAATGTTACTGATTTATCCTTGTTTAATGTGGGTGATTTGAGGACGAATCTTTTCAAAGAGGAGAGAATAATGGAGATCGAGTTGTTGACCCAATAACTCAAGTTGATATTTTCAAGTCTTCTCAAGAACTATTGCAAGAAATTGGCGGTCCAATGACTAGGGCAAAGACAAAGAGGATGGAAGAGGCATTGCAAGACTTGATTGTGGAAGTACAATACAAAGAGTCCATTCTAGAAAATTCTAAGGCTAACTTCGGAGATATCAAAGTTTCATCAGGGATGGTCAACTATCTTTTTATGCAAGAGATCAATTTGGATGCAAGGGTTAATTGAAAATTTTTATGTTCTAATTGTCCTTAGTTTTGATTTCTTTATTTCCTAAGGACTAATTAGACTTTCTTTATTTTTTCAAGGACTAATTAGAATCAATCTTCATCTAATTTGTCTATAAAAGGGCACCTCATCTTGTAATTGAGACACAATTGACAATTTACCTTTCATGAGAATTGAAGTTTCTTCAAGAACTTTGTTTTGTTTAATGTGTTCTAGTTTGAGTTCTTTATGAGATCTTTATGAGTTCTTGTTCGAGTTCTTAAATGAGGGCATGAATCTTCGACTTATCAAAGGAGTGATCATCCATTGTGGTGTATCAAGGTTGGGGTTTTAAGGACATAGCTTCCTTAAGGTTCTAATCCGATCAACATCATCTTTTGTTTCTACACAACTTGTGTTTCCTTCGAATTAAAATATTCCTAGAAGAAACCATCAAGAGAAATTTCCAAGAGGAATTTCCAAGAGGAATCATATCATCAATTGATACCAATTGAAATTCAGCAAGAACACGATGAGAAATTTCAGCAAGATCATGTTGAAATTCAACATGATCATGAAGAAATTCAACAAGTTGTTTATTCATGTTTTTATTATATCACCAAAACACGATGAGAAATTTCAGCAAGATCACATTGAAATTCAGCAAGATCACGATGAAATCCAGCAAGTTGTTTTTCATTTTATATTATATCACCCAAATGTTTTTTCTGAATTTCAATGAAATACCATTAAAAAAAACATTAAAGAACAGCAACAAATGTTTGTTCTTTGAAGGTTGTTTTTTTTGTTTTTGAAAACATGTAGATTTTGAACAACACAACAAAACAACAACAAAACTCAAAGATCAACACAAAAAGAATAGCAACAAGGAATGTTTTGAGATCTATAACTTGATTTTTCCAGCAACACTTAATTTTTGAATTGGTGTGAATTTATGTTGGGGAGAAAGAACACACCCATTTGACCTCCAATTTGAATGTCACGCTATCCAAATCTTCGATGAATTCTCTCAAAGATGATATGTTTTTCAACAATCTTTTAGCTCTAATACCAAATGATATGATTCCCTTTAGATGTTCTCTATTGATATGGATTCCTCTAGATGATCTCCTTTAGGAACCCTTGAATTTGATGGCTTTGAGACATTCTAAATTGCTTAGGAACAAATTAATGTTGATCGGATTAGAACCTTAAGAAAACTATGTCCTTAAAACCCCAATCTTGAAATGCCACAAAGGTTGATCACTTCTTTGATAAGTCGAAGATATGAGCATTTGATTAGGAACTCAAACAAAAACTCATAAAGAACTTAAACAAGAACCCATGAAGACAAGTATAAGCTTCTTGAATAACCTTCAAAATTCTTAAAAAATAAAATTGTGTCTCAAAGATAACATGTGGACTGTTTTTATAGACAAATTAAATGAGATTGGGACTAATTAGTCCTTAGAAAATAAAAGACTAAAACTAAGAACAATTAGATCATAAATTTTTAATTAACCTTTACATCCAACTTGATCTTCCAAATCAATCCTTTACATAAAAAGATAGTTGATTATCCTTGGTGAAACTTTGATATCTTCAAATCTAGTCTTAGAATCTTCTAGAGCAACCTCTTTGTATTGTACTTCCACGATCAAGCCTTGTAATATCTCTTTCATTCTCTTTGTTCTTGCCCTAGTCATTGGACTGCCAATTCTTTGTAATGACTCTTGAGAAGACTTGGGAACATCAACTTGAGTTATGTGGTCAGCAACTCGATCTACATTATATTCACTTAGATTTGGATGTTTTAATAACTTTTCAGGATATTTCTAGATTACAAACAAAGGTTTGCATGTTAGGTGTGGATTTGGGACTTCAGATTTAAGATTTTGAAAAGTATTGGGAGAATTTTTTACCTATATTTTCTACGATTTTTCTTGACCTACTAAATTAGATGGTGGAGACATCTTTTTAAAGAGCTTTGTTGATAAAATTAAGGTTTGATTAGGTCTCCTAAAGATAAGGTGTATCTCTTACTAATCAGTTAAATGGTTTAGATAAGATTTTAATTAGTTTTTTAATTATTTTTTATTTTTTGACTTACGTAGAATAAGAATTTTTAAATTTTGGAAAACCCTCTGGTGGAGGGTTCTTTATTAAATTATTTTGAATTCTTTGAGACCTCGGTGAAAGGTTGGTCCCACTTAAGTAAATGGACCACCATTAAAATTTAGCCTGTGGACTTAAGTCATTGAATTTATTTATTCAAAAATTTTAATTTGATTTATTAAGATTTTACTTTACGTAAATTAATGGTTAATTATTAATTTAAATTTTTTGAATTTTTGAGTTGAAAAATTAGTGTTTTACCCTCAAAGAAGACTTTTGCATTGAAAGATTATTTTTTGACATTTAGAAATGTTTTGGATAGTTTTTTCGGAAGGAATTTAATGAGAGTATTAGTTTGTGTCAGTTATGCATTTTTGGCTTTAAATGATCATGGACCCTATGAGAGGCATTTTTATAATTTTGTTGAAATTTACGAAATAGTTTATTTGATTTTATTTGTTGTTTTATATGTTCAAAAATATTTTCTTAAGCGTAATGTAGGCTTTAGGATGTTCTGATGTTAGGAATATTTTGATAATTTAATAATTTTTTAATGTTTTTTGTCGTAAAATTCTTTTTTTGTCTTAAAATGATTATTTTTATGTTTTAGGTTATAGTTTCCTAGCGTAATGTGATTTTTAAAGTTTATTTGCTTGAAATATCTCATTTGAGTTATTGAAACACATCTAGTAACAACTAAAAATATTAAAATATTCATCCATCATTGGGAACCATTGCAATCGAGTTGATAAGTTGATTAATTAGATGAGTACAAAAATGGGATGTCTATAAATGCCCCTCTTTGGCAGAGGGTTGAAGCAAACTAGATAGCAAGTCTACTTTGATAGATAGTACGATATCCGAATGTCAAAATAAGTGATAGTTTATTTTGCAACTTGATTTAGTAATTTGTAATATTAACTCTACAATCAGGTCTTGAGCGTAAGCTTTTATTGGTGGATGATATCAAATCTGTAAATTTTAAAAATTCTCCCTGACTAATGCAAATGCAATGAAAGTGCACGTTTTACAATGGTGTAATGCTCACAGAGTATTCCATCGGATCATTGAGTATAAACTCTCATCAATTGAAAAGTGTTAAGTGTTAAAGATCTTCTCTTACTGACAATAATGATTCAAATTGAAGTGTACTTATGCAATGAGAACAATCATATGATATAAAATTACGGCAAGATTGAACAACGAGATAATTAGTCGTAGTATTATCGGCATTAAGTGATGTAGGAGTTTTATTAAATCTTATTTGAAATTCTTTTTATGAGTTCAAAAAGTTTGAGTCTCGTTTCTCAGACTCCCTCTTATTGGAACCACGCTTTCGGGTTGATGTTGGAGGTACTTATTCAAAAGTTGAGTCTTGTTTCTCGGACTTGAAATTACTAAAGCCACACTTCTCAAGCTAAGATTGGTAAGAACTTATTAAAATCCTTATTCAAAAAATTGAAATTTCATTTCTTGGACTTGAACTTATTAGAGCCATGCATCTCGGGATTGGGTTTGAAGGAACTTATTAAAATCCTTACTTAGAAAGTTAGAGCTTCGTTTCTCGAACTCGAACTTATTGGAACCACGTTTCTTGGGCTTGGGTTGGTAGGAACTATTAAAATCCTTAGTTAAAAAATTAGAGTCATATTTCTCGAACTCAAACTTATTGGAGCCATACTTCTCGGGCTTGGGTTAGTTAAGCCACGATATTATTGAGCTCAAAGATTGAGAGATTGGGCCTTTATTAACTTGTCATACATCTGGATTAATAAGAACATTAGGCTCTACCAGATTTTTAGACTTTTGAGTAAGATTTTTCTTTTTATCATGTGATTAAAATCGAAACTTTGGAATCATAATGACTTTCAAAAATGCCCTTAGTTTCAAGGTTAGCTTTCTAACTAGAACTTGACTACGAAATTAATGGAATGGATTGCTTTTGAAAATATAGAAACTATGAACTCTAATAATGACAGATAGAAGAATTGACATTTCTTTAAATTTTAAAGACTTAAGATTATCATATCTTCAATAAGGGATTTTATCATTTTCTTTCAATTTTTTTTTGAGAAATGCTTTAGATGGACTTAAAATCTTGTAATTATTAGAGTAGAAGTTCTTTTTATTCAAAGTGATCGATAATTTTACATTTTTCTTT
Organism: Akebia trifoliata; assembly: GCF_017979445.1. NCBI lineage: Eukaryota > Viridiplantae > Streptophyta > Magnoliopsida > Ranunculales > Lardizabalaceae > Akebia > Akebia trifoliata. The sequence continues at coordinate 12,890,165 of NC_141381.1, read as the reverse complement.
TGAGAACACTTGAAAAAGTAAACATACTCTTAAAGATCTAACATGCTCAAGATGACTTCTGAGTTTCGTTGACTTCAACATTGTTTTCATCGGATGTAAGCTCTTGACTGAAAAGTAATATTGTTACTTGAATAATTTTTTACATTTCTTAGTAAACTTCCTTCTGAATTTTTCTTTTCAGGAGATTTTTCATTTTTTTTTTGGTACCCTAATTTTTGCCTAGGTTGCCTTTTCAGGTTTTCAACGTAGCGTGTTTTATTTTTTCTTTTTCTAAGAATGCCTTGATTTTTACCTAGGTCGCATTTCAGGTTTTCAACCTAGTAGGCATTCTTTTTTTTACAGTTATGCCCTAACTTTTGCCTAAGTCGTCCTTTCGGATTTTCAACTTAGTGGGCTTCTCTTTTTTTCTTGATGTTCTCCAATATTCAACTTAATAACTTCTTGGTTCCCTGCACCTTAACCTACTCAATTAACATTGAAGAGGACTTAATAGATGGGCTTAGGACATGGTTTAGAAAGAAAAAGTATAAGGCTTGATTTTCCGAAATGCCTCTAATATGATATTTTCTTTTTTTTGTCAATTATTTTGATTCCCTTTTTTTCTAATGCTGTTAATTTGGGCTTCTTTTCTTTTCTATCAATTTTTTTAATTCTTTTTTTCTAATGTCCTTAGTTTAGTATTATTTTCTTTTGAACCTGTCAGTAGGGGATTTTCCTTTTGGATGACACTTTTCTTAAGAGAATACACTTTTTTGGTGAACGGGCCTAAAGTAACTTCTTAGGTTGCCTACGTATCCCAAATATTTCTTTTCTATTTTGGGACCAGGTCAAAATGTAATTCATATAAAAATTTTCCTTTTGAGGTTGGTTGGTGTGGTTTAGATAGAAGAAGCTATTGATTTTTTAGAGATTGTGAGGAGTAAAGAAGATTATCTTTTTCTTGGAAAGATAAGAAAATTGTTCGACTAAAGAAAGCCTCATTTGGTGAAATGCTACTTGATTTGGTTAAGGTTTTGAAAACTCAATGTCTTGATTGCTTTGTCGAGTAGGATTTTCTTTTGAGAATGAGTGGCCTTCAATCATCTTCTACGAAATTACATATGATTGAGTTCTTTGAATTTGACTGTTCAACTTTTTCAAAACTTTGAGAAAATCTTTTATTTCTTTTGTGAATGAAAAATATCTTCTCTTGAGTGAAAAATATGGTAGATCGTTCTTGTGGGTCTTAACACCATTGTTTATGTTTTCAACTGCATTATTCTTGATAATCTTTGACTTTGAAATATCAACTTTATGTTTTGATCTATTTTGGTGCAATATGTTCTGATGACAGGTAATGTAGTGCTCATACTCAACATATCCTCATAAGACCATACAAGAATACAATTAAATTTTATAAGTAAGTTTATTATTTTCTCATGCTTCCTTGAGGTTAATGTAGTACCAATTTACACGCCTTAATTGTACTATTTAATTCTAATAATTATCAAGTTTGATTATTGAGCTCTAAGTCATTCCTCATGTTAGATTTTATGTTTACATCATTATTGCACGCATGATAATCAAAAGCTTCTTTATCTCATTAGGGATTGACAGGACATAAACTGACGAACTCGACTAAAGCTTGAAAATTAATAAATCCTAATATAACTGCAATGACTAATTAAATTTAAAGACTGATACAACTGAAGCTAAAAAGAAAATTCAAAGTGAATATATCATTTTAAATGGAAGGACACAATGTTAAGGTCTATGCCACTTTGGATATCTTCGATGGGTGACTTGAACTCGTTTACTTTCGTTATCTTTTCATGTTCTGATTCGAGCCTATTTGATGTTGAACAACTCATTACTTCAATAATTTCTCTTTTATTAAATTCCATCATTGTCTTAGGGTAGATATGTTTATCTTGGCATAGTAAGGGTACACTTTTATGAACTACTGAGTAAATAAAGAAAATTAGGTCAACTAACTCAGGTTTGGATAGGGATATCAGGTTCAAAGTGGGTGAATGTTGATTTTCAAAGGCAAGTAAAGTATTAGTTTTAATATTAGGTAGGAACGAGTATGGTGACCTTTCCTTATTCAATTAGGTCTTGAATAGTGTGGTAGAGAGTAATACACCTGTCAAGAATATGACCAAGCATTTGATAAAATTCATAGAATTGCCCATTATCAAAGTTTGGAGAAAGATGATTAAGCAATAGCTTAGGTAGCAATGGTATCAATAATCATTTTTTCATCAATTTTTGAAAGGCAATATTAAGGAACATTCCAAGATTAATGAATTATTTCCTAAACTTTGCTTGTGAGAACTAAGTAGCTTGAGGAGCTAGTGTAAAAGAACTATTGGCACTTGTAAAGAATTGGCACTAGATTTGAAATTTTTGATTTTTTACTCAGTTGAGTAACCAAAGAGACCCAAAAAGTAGGCATTTTCAACTTGATTTTCAACCTTAAAGAATAATTAAAAAGTGGAAAGGTATTGATGCATCAAGTACTTGGCATAATTTGAAGTGAGATTGCTGAGGATGATCTTGACTTGTTCCTTCCCTTGAGGTCAGTACCGCAATTAAGCGATTTTAACTCTCAATCAAGCAATGAACTAAGTGAAGGTTTCCCCAGGTTTCTATTTGATCATTTTTAAATCTCTTCTTATGAGTTCAATGTCTGTCTTGAATGAATATCACCCTATAAACTCCTTCATTAATTTGTGCCATGTTCTTATACAAGATGAGTCTAGTGACATTAGGTAACGTAAGACAGGTTTTGTAAGAGTTCTTTGAAAAGTTTAAGCAATCTATTCTTACTCAGACCTTGAGATTGCTTAATGTCGACATATAATTTCAAATGAGTCCTACGATATTCAATTTCATAAAACTTATCCACATCTGGTATTCTGAATTTTTTTGACAGATGAATTGTATGGAATAACGTCATTACCACTAATCCAAAGGCAAGATCATCGGGGTCCTTGATATTCTTTAAGATAGTTTTAACTTGAGTTATTCGATAAGCTAAGACAGGGTCGACAGGTGATCATCTTCACCGAGGTCAAACACAGCCTGAGGTTGTATAGCTTTATTTTTTTTCTATTTAATTTTCAAAGCTTCAATTTGTGTTTGAACAGAAGTAATAATCTATTTATGAAAAGATTCCAAAATTTTATAGAGTGTTGCTTCATCTACGATACTTGATTCTTTTTGTGGAAAGGGGTACTTGAATTTAACGATAGTACTTTAAAAAGTTGACTTTTTTTACGGACCCAAAGTGGCACAGATGACGGTTTAGAACATTTAGGAGCAATTATTACCTAATTTGAATGAAATAGGACTAACCATTGGTTCTAAAGGTTAGATTCTTAAGCACATGATTAAAAATTTGATACAAATTATCACAAGTCCGATAGTAAACATCAAATCCAAATGCAGTATAAGTTTATAGTGGCTGTAAGGGTGAGAAAGATAGTCACGGGTTTACTTCGGTTGGGGTTGAACTTCGAGTTAGACAAATTAGTTTGACTATGGGGTTGAATCTTCTTGGTATGAATTAGTTGAATCTTTGAACTTAAAACCAATTGGTCCAACCAATTTAGTATTGGTCGATTATATCTATTTGCCAATTGGGCTAACTAGTTTAACTGGTTCACAATGAACTTCTTTTTTACCAATTGGGTTATACCGATATTGCTGGATTAGTTTAAACGGTTTGGATTAAATAGAGTAACCTAGGAACACCCATAGTCGGTTAGGATCGTGACCTATAGGAAGGTTCGTAGACTCTAGGTTTATTACATGCAATGCGATTTATCTGGCCACTCTTGCCCAAGTGCACATATATACTTTTCTAGCATACTCAATCTAACGGTATGTGGTGACTTGGTTTGATATACCGTATAGGTACGAGACTACGGTTGTAGCTTTGATAAATGGTTTAACATCCCACAAATGGATTGACTACATACTAGTACCATGTTGGTAAATGGAACAGGTGACTTTGCAGCTTGTGGTGATACTAGTGTAGTTCTTTCCACCGGAGTTAATATTAATCTTACTTTACCTTATTGTGGAGCAAGTAGGAGATCGAACCCAAGAGAAATGGGGAGTAGAATTAAGCTAAGACGATAAAATTCGTCTCAACCAAATGGGATTAAAACAATTTTTTCTTTTCATGGATTTTTGAACTTATCAAAAAAATTTAAAGTTACTAATAAGTAAACCAAAGTAAATGAAGTTAAAAGTAAGTAAACTTATGAAATTAAAGTATCATTGGAAGTGGATCTACCTAGAACATGTTAATAAGAAACTCCTAGTCTCTAACTTTTTTATAACTCTTGTAAGGGCTTGGTGTTAGCTTCTTAGATCAAAAAATTTAGCAAATGAAATCAAATGAGGGAACATAAACAAAGTAAAATTCCTTGAACTTCCTACTACCAACTATCTATTTTAAGCATACTTTATCTTGATCTAATCTAAGCATAAAGTATCTATATTAAAAATAAAAGGTGTAAGAAATCTGAAAGAGAACTCATGAGCATTTAGATAAAAGAAAGGCATGAAACTAGAAACAAAACAAGAACTTGCTCTAGACTTTTTCACTCTCCAATAGAGGGGGAGCTTAGCCTAATGTCATTGCAAGAGAGAGAAAATAAGAAATGAGAGTTTTTTTTTTCAATTCCTAGAGAAACTTATAAATTCTTCTTCTTCTACTTCTTACAAGACTATTCAGCTAAAAGGAAAATAACTAAAAGATAAAAATACAAAAATATAAGAGAATAAGCAAAGAACCTTGGATTAAAGGAATCTTGAATAAGAGAACCAAGAAGAAGGATTTCTCTAGAGATTGAAGCCTTATTTATAAAGAAAAATATGTGTAGAAGTGTCCAAAAGTAACTTCACTTTTCTTTGTGCAAAAAGAAAAAAGATGAGAACATGAGTTAAGGATTAGGACATTTCAAAGTGGGCCCAAATGCTTTTACCTTGAGATTTTGATTCCAAAAGGTCTATTTTCTGTACAAAAAACACACGTAATTAGATTTATCTAGTAAATTAATTTATTTATGTATAATTAAGCGTAATTAACATGCAATATGATGTTTCGAGGCTTATCATGATTATTATCTTAATATGGAGAAATAAGAATAAAAATAAAATAAATGACCTAGAAATGTGTGTATAATTCAGTGTTTCGAGACACTCATCACACTCCTAAACTTAACTTTTTTTTTTGTTCCTAGAAAATAAAACTATCACTTTCGTAGGCACCTCGACTGCATTTAACAAATACAGCAAGCCCTTGAACCGCTAGGTTACCCCTAGGAGACAAGTTTGACTCCTGAGGGTTTACAGAGAATATACCCACAAAATTCTAACACTTTACAGAAATATAAAAATCAAAATCAAAGTATTTAAAGCGAACATAATGATATTTCACAAATTAACCAAAGGTCATTTATGTTTGAACAAAGTTCTATGTTTTTATTCCTTATTTTAGAAAATTTCAAAAATAACTTGAATGCTTGTGCAATTTTCTTATTTTTTCTTTTTAAAAGTAACATCTTTTTTAGGAATAATATTTCACCTCCTAATTACTAAGAATGATCGATTTTACTTATGTTCTAACTAGAAACTAAGCATCCTATCTAGGATCGTGAGAGGTGTGGATGCTCACTTTAATACCTCTAAGGGGCTTTATCTATGATATTCCAGTTTACTTAAGTTTTTACCATTGACGACTTTCACCCTACTGAACTAATTGGTCTCATTGGACTCTTTTCATTTTTGTACTTTTTCAGTTTTAACCTTTTTACTTTACTTTAATTTATTTTCACATCTTTTTGTTTTTTATTTTCTCAACTTTTTCATACTTCGCTATTTTCTTTTGTTCTTTTTACAAAAAGCAGGTAGCCTTTTCTAAGGTACTCAGTCTAATCCTATGGTTGTTGTCCAAGCCATAGTAATCCCAGTTCTATTTTTCTTCTAACCAGCCAATCAAAAGACAAGAAAGTCATAGTTCACTAGACTAGGTTTCTCTTAACACTCTAGACAAAGAGAGTCAACTTTTGTTTCATAAAATCTTATTTTTTCAATTACTAAATCCAAAGTGAATTTTTCAAAGTAATTTTTTCATGATTTTCTTAATGAGGAACAACCAAAAGAAGTTATGATCAAAAGTTAGGACATGAACCTGATATTTGAAATTCATATGCAAAAAGTACATACAAAGATTTTGAAGAAAATATTTTGGAATTATTAAATATTTAAAAAAAATTGAATTGTTTTTCTTTTAAAAACATGAAACTAAACTAGAATGCTATGTAATGCAATTATGAGCTAACCTAACACTCCCAAACCTAAATGAAATATTGTTCTCAATATACATATAGTAAGAAAAAAGTGAAAAATGTTAGATCACACTTGAAACAGATTGGGCATTAATGTGTAAAATCTTGTTACAACTAATTTGAAAAGATTGAAAGTTATAACAATTATAATTTTCGAAATAGTTTCCCATAAATAAAATTCTACCTAAGAATGAAGAAACAACTTAAAAATGTACTATCAACCATCAATCAACCATTAAGATAGGCACAAGAAAAATCCTTTTTTGTTAAAATATTTCTTTAGGGACATGCATGGCAAACCTTTTGAGAACATAAGCTAACTTGTCAAACTCATAAGGTTTCAAATTTTACTAAGGGCCATTAGGCAAATGTGATTCATCACATCTATAATCTAATATCACAACCTTTTAATTCGATGGAAAAAGGCTTGGACAAAAAAAATTCAATTTTAAAAATAATAAACTTAGGTCCAAGGTTTTGAAAATGGGTAGCTATGAAATTGAAATTAAAAATTGAGAAAAACTTTGGTGAAAAATAATTGTATTTGAAAAAACAATTTAAGTACAAAAATTTTGTTTCTTAAATCATGTTTTAGATACCACACTATGAACACAAAGACCCTTAGTAAGATAGGAAATCTTAATAAGTAAGTTAGTCTTATTCACTTAAAACCCACAAATTCTGTCATAAAAAAATTTAAAAAAAAACCTAAAAATATTTTTATGGAATAAGAGAGCTACTATTGCCATATCAACTTTTAGTAGTGTTCCATCAACTCTCATTTAATCATTAAAATAATTGCACATAGTCAATGTCGCATTAGTAATAGTTGGGGTGGCATTAGTAACTCTCAAATAACATGAAAAGTTACTTTTTCCTTAACAATCGTGCAACAGAGAGGGCTGTTAGTAAGTTCTTTTTTTTTAATTTTTTAAAAATCTCAAATTGGTTTGATTGGACCAAAAAAAAAGAAAATGCCTAAAACTAAAAAATCAAACAAATAATTCACAATCATGTCAAAAAAATAATGAAAATAAAAAATAAAAAAAAACTAGGCCAATGTTGTAATGTGCAAATATTTGAGATTTTCAAGTTCGATCTTCAAAATGTCCCTAGTGGAGTCACCACTAAAAGCGCCATCGATCCGTGGGTGTAGATCCGTTTTTATTTTTTTGGGAGTTGCCACCTAGTTTTATGGTCTAGGAATCAAAACATGACTCTAAAAAAATAAGGAATATCGAAGTACGAAAAGACTGTGGGTATGGAGATCAAGTTACGAGATTAGAAGATGTTAGACACTAATCCCACCCAGTTAAAATCAGTTTCTACTCTTCCCAAATATTTACATTGCAAAACAACCTAGATATAGAATAAATGAAAATCATCCTTATTTTTTATCTGAGTATTTTTTTTCCCCTAGGTTTAGATGTTTTATTGGCTTTTTGGGTTGTTTTAAAAGTTTTTGGGTGTTTTTAGATTAAAAACTGAGACTTGGGGTTTAGGTATGGACTTGAGCTAGAGATTTAGGGTTGAAAAATTATCGTTTTGCCCTTAAAGAGGACTTTTACTTTGAAATGTTATTTTTCAACATTTTAAAATATTTTGAAATTAGTTTTTTGTAAGGAATTCAATAAGAGTATTGGTTTGTGTCACTTATACATGTTTTGACTTGAAATGATTGTGGACCCTATGAGAGGCATTTTCATAATTTTGTCAAATTTTGTTTAGATTGGCGAAACTGTTTATTTCGTTTTAGTTTTTTATTTTATATATTTGAAAAGATTTTCCTAAGCATAATGTAGGCTCTAGGGATGTTTTGATATTAAGATATTTTGATAATTTGATCATTTTTTAATAATTTTTCTTGTAAAACTTATTTTTGTCTGAAAGTGATAATTTCTATGTATTAGGTCATATTTTCATAGTGTAGTGTGGTTTTTAAAGTTTGTTTGCTTGAAATATCTCACAATTGAGTTGACAAGTTGATTAATCAAATGGGTCGAAAAATAGAGTGTCTACAGTAGTTAATCATCTATCTAGGATAGTTACTGAGTCATCTGAGGAAACTTTGCCCATCTCTGAATCCTTTTCTGATGAGCAACTTATGAAAATCTCTAAGTATAACAATCTGTGGTAGGTAGACATTGTCAACTACCTAGTTATAAATGAATTGGCAGTCTCAATGACTAGGCAAGAAAAACTCCATTTCCTTTCGAAAATCAAGTGGTATTTCTAGGCCGAACCATACTTATTTAAGTACTATCCTGATTATATCATTAGACGTTGTGTTCCAACCTATGAGCAAGCTAAAATCTTAGAGTTTTGTTATAATTATGCCCGTGGAATGTACTTCAGTGGTAAGAAAATCATTACGAAAATCTTGTAGTGCGATTTCTTTTGGCCGTCCATTTTTCGAGATATTCACGAGTTTAGTAAATCTTGTAATCAATATTAGAAATTAGAAAAAAATTTCAAGAGAAATGAAATGCCTCAGAATCCTATCCTAATTATCAAGATTTTTGACATTTGGGGCATAGATTTTATGAGACCCTTTATTGTTTCTCAAGGTTACACGTATATCCCCATTGTTGTTGATTACATGTTCAAATAGGTAGAAGATGTAGCATATGGAACGAATGATCACAAGGTGGTGATCAACTTCGTCAAGGAGACCATCTTATCAAGATTTGGTACTCTGTGAGCTATCATAAGTGATGGTGACTCGTATTTCTGCAATAAAATCTTTACAACATTAATGAGGAAATACATCTGTAGACACCCCATTTTTGCATCCGCCTGATTAATCAACTCGTCAACCCGATCGCAATGATTCCCAATGATGGATGTGTATTCCATTGCTTTATTTTGTTACTAGATGTGTTTCAGAAATCCGGATAAGTTATCTCAAACTAACAAAACCTTAGAAACCACGCTACGCTAGGAAAATACGACTCCAGAAACATAGAAATCATCATTTTTCAGACAAAAAGAAGCTTCACGATAAAAATCACTAAAAAACTATCAAATTACCAAAATACCCCTAACATCAAAACAACCCTAGAGCCTACATTACGCTTAGGAAAATCCTTTCAAACACATAAAACAACAAATTGAAATCAAATAAATCATTTCGCCAATTTTAACAGAATTTGACAAAATTATGAAAATGCCCCTCATTAAGTTCATGACTATTTCACACAAAAAATTTCATAAATGACACAAACTAATATTTCCATTTGATTCCTTACAAAAAATCGATTCTAAAACATCCTAGAACATTAAAAACCGACTTAAAACATGAAAAGTCCTCTCCAGGGGCAAAACAGTAATTTCACAATTTTCATAATTAAAAATTTTGAAATTAATAAATAAAACATTAAATAATTAAATTGAAACATTAATGAAACTAATTTAAAATTTTGAACCTGAAAAATCGATCAATCGGACTTTCGGGTAAAATTGTTGAGGGTTCGTGGGATATTTCTTTAAGGACCCCTCCATTTGGGGGTCCAAAGAATTAAATATATTTTAGAGGGGGATCTCCAAAAATTAAAAGTCAATTAAGCAAGACTGAAGTCAAGGTATTAAAGTCAATCAAGTAAAACTGAAGTCAAAATTAAAGTCAATCAAGCAAGACTGAAGTCAAGATATTAAAAGTCAATCAATTAAGACTAAAGTCAAAATATTAAAAGTCAATCAAATAAGACCAAAAGTCATAATAGAACTCTAATTAAATAATAACTCTATCTAATAGAGTTCTAACTTAAAAATAATTCTACCTAAAACAATTTTAATTAAAACACAATTCTACCTAAAATAAGTCTAACTAAAACACAACTCTAATTAAACACTAACTCTATCCAAATCAACCCCTAAAAACATCTATAAATAGAGGTGCTCACACCCTATTTTCGTATCAAATAAAAAACCCTAAGATAAGTAGGTCTAGAAGCTCCCCTAGCCCCCCATAAACCCTAGTTTTGGAGCCCCAACTCCTTACCTAACATCCTTCATTCAATTTTAGTCTAGAAAACACCTAAAATCCCTCCAAAAACACTCCCAAATCCGCAACAAACTTGAAGAGTTCAGATTCAAAAACAAGGAGATACCTTAATCTAGGAGATCTGAAGTCAAATCCGGAGACAGAACGAAGCAAGGGAGTACAGTACAATGAGCACTTTTTGTCAGATCTGAGGGAGCAAAATCCTTGCTATCAGAAAGGTATCAGTTTTTTTTTATTTTTTATTATTATTTTTATTTCTATCTAGGTTTTTAGCAATGTGATTTACTTGGAAAGTTAGTAGAGACCGGCTTTGGCCAGGCGGGGTTGGTGCCTAACACCTTCCAACCCCGTAACGTGATCCCCGGACTCTTTTTCTCTTTCGTAGATTAGCTTGCCTTTTTTAGAGTTAGTTTGGTTCCTAGACCTTAACAACTAGGTGGCGACTCCCAAACCTCAAGGGTCAAAAGCGGATCCGCGCACCCCGCGGATCGAGGGCGCTTTCAACATCATAACTCATAAAATTATAACATCTTACCATCCAAAAACATGTGGATAGGTAGATAATTCTAATAAGGAAATCAAGACCATTTTGGAAAAGTAGTCAATCTTTCATAGAAATATTGGTTTTTTAAGATTAAATGACTCACTGTGGGCCTACCAAACCACTTTTAAAATACCAATAGGGATGTCTTCCTACCGGTTAGTTTTTAGCAAGACCTGTCATTTTCCTGTAGAACTTGAGTATCAAACATATTGGGAGATCAATTGCCTTAACTTTGATATCAATAAAGTTGGTAAAAATCACAAATTATAACTTGATAAGTTAAAAGAGATCAGAAATGAATCTTATGATTGTGCTAAACGCTACTAAGAGTGTACAATATTTAATCACGATAAGCACATTCTTTGACGAAATTTTGAGCCTAGTCAAAGAATTTTGTTGTACAACAAGAAACTTCACATTTTTCTAAGAAAACTCAAGTCTCGTTGGGGACTGACCCATATATTACCCAAATAGTTAACCACTATGGTACTGTTGAAGTTCTTAATCCTAAAGATGGATCTACTTTCAAAGTGACTGGCCAGCTCCTCAAACTGTATCTCGAGTGTGTACTACCAAAGAAAATTCTTCTCCTTGATGACTCGATTTAGTAGGATTCATAGAGTTTTTGTTTGGTTGAAGACGTTAAAGTGCTTCTGGGAAGCAACCTATTATTTTTATTTTCTTTTTTAGTAGTTTTAAAAGTTTTGGATGAGTACTATAGTTTCTTGCTTTAGTTAGGCTTAGAACTTGATCATCCCCCTCATAAGGAATAGTTACCAATTCAGAACCAAAGTGGTAGCTTTAAAAAAAAATCATAATTGGCCTCATATGTTTAGGATTGCAGAACACTTAACATAAAGGAATAGTTTACCTTTTGATAGGTTTCCCCTTTTCTAACCATCTTCAAATAGTTGCTGACAAATCAGGACTACATACTTGATGCACCCAAGCTTTACGTGACACCCATAACTACATTCCCATACAAAAGGTAATTAGTATTTATTTTCTTTTGTTTTTTAGGAATTTTTAGCAATTTAGTACTCACTTAATTAATATTTCTTTCATTTTAAGATGGTTATCTTAGCAATTTAGGATTTTAGTTTGTCTTAAAAGTAATTTGGAAACTTCCCATGAACCCTGAAACCAAATAAGAAGCCCTAATATCTAATTCTTCTTCTCCACTTCCATTTTCAAATTCATCAAAAATCATAGCCATCAAGAATACATTTTTTAGATCTCCCTCCTTAGTCGTTTCTATGCAAATTAGAAGTGATCAACGCAGTCAACAACTACTTGTGATCACAAAGGGTTATTGCATTATCATCTCCCTCACATCGACTACGTCGTAGTCAACACTCATTGAGTTGTAGTCTTCTGATCAGTAAGCACACTCAAATTTTTGTAGATCAATTGTTTGACCATCCTGATTGTTGTGGTACCCATGGCTTTTTCCAAACGAACAATTTTTGAGGAGTTTGTTTTCAGCCATTACTTCCAAGGCGTCAATGGACTGTGGTTTCACGAGACCATCGCTAAACAAGGATGGGGCAACTTATTCTACATAAGTTTCAAAATCTATTATAAGGAATTAGTGAGAGAGGTTTATGCTTTCGTTGTTTTGGGAAATCCCATTCCTTCACTCACCATCAAGTTCTGTGGCATTATGTTTTTCATTGATTTTGAGGATATTATTGCAATCTTATAAATTATGAAAGTTGATGATGGAATTTGCCATATATGTCATCCATTTGAGTTTTTTATTAATCAATTGTGACTCGATTAATAACGGATTAGTAAGAGGAGTGGAGGATCATTATCAAAGAGCTTTTAAGCCAATCAATATATTTGTTAGCAATGGGTCGCCTTAAACATCTTAGGGATGCAAAAAAATATTTTTCTCTTTACAAATCACATGTACATCATATATGCAATCTAGACTAGGGATCCCATTTTTGTGTGTCCCGTTTCATCTTAAAGACTTTGATCGATGCCAGTGTCAAGCCCAAGAACGGGCGTTCATTAGTTTTCCCACACTTGATCTTTCAGATTCTTGAGAGGCGTATGGGAGTACCGATGATAGTTCTAGCACCCCAGGATAAAATGATCTAGCTTTCAGAATTCAAGGGTGCATTATCTTTCGTAGAGTATACCCTAGGTTTGTGGCAGTCGATACCTAAGCACTTTGAAGAGCACAAAAGTCCCCATGGTTATGAGTGTCTAGGATAAGAGTTTGATGAAGTTGAAGAGAGTAAGGCTAGGTCGTCTAGCCCAAATTTTGAAGACACGTCCTTCTTGGATAATGTCAAACCACGTCCCCTCCAGAAAGCATTTACAAAAGAATTCAAAGGGATGGGTAAGTTGTATAAAAGACAAAAAGCCCGAGAGCGATGACTCAATGTGACTAAATCGTGCAAGAGGGTGCCAGAGTTTGAGACATCCACTACTAGAGGCTCTTAGAGATTAGGCAATGTATTAGGTGTTTTGTTTTATTTTATTAAGTATTGTATTAGGATAGTTATTAGGATTTACTTTGTTGTTTTTGTGTGTTCCTGAATTCTGTACTACCCTTATTTTTTATAAAAAAGTTTATTTTGGCTTTATTCAGGAATCTCTTTTTGTAATTATTTCATTTTGTGCTAATTACACAATATAGGTTGAAAATACTGGTGTGTGTTTATCCGACATAGCCTAGGAAACATTTACCTAGACTATGAGTATAATATCTTTTGTAGTGCTCCTAGCATCATATAGCATAAACACGATTAATAAGGCAAATACAATCGACGTTACAATAATAGTGAGTAGTGCGTTGTCTCATTTCAAAGGATATTGTGTTGATATCACAAGATTGTAGGATCATTTTTAGGTGCTATCCAACCTGCTTCATTTTTTTTTATTATCAATTTTAGTTTGTATAAATGCATGTGCATACTAAAATATTGAGGGCAATATTATGTTTAATTTGGGGATGAAGGGTCAAATTTTTTCTTATTTTCTTTTTATTTTCTATTCAAAAATCACAAAATTTTGAAACATATTTTGGTGAAATCTTTGTTTTATTTTCTTTAAGATCTTCACTTATATATTTAAGCACTTAGGTAAAAATATTAAATTAGTCTTTAGTTGGAGGCTTTGATATGGGGTCTCCATTCGTGTTTCTCTTAGGCAAAAATTAGAATAAAGTTATTTTTCATTTATAGCTACCTCTAGTAAGGTTACCAAGAGTCTAGGTTGAATTGAGTGGGCTATTTACCTTTTTCTACATCGAGTATAAGGAAAAAATCAGGCTTGATGAATTTTAACTTCCTTGTTCATTTGGTTGACTGATTAGAAGAAAAATAGAATTGGATTGAATATATCTTAAACAACAACTACTGAATTAGACTGAGTATCTTGAAAGAGCTACCTACTTTTCTTAGGCAGATAGTAAAAAAATAGTAGAAAATAAAAAGAAAAAGTAAAATAGCAAGAAAAGAAAAAGATCCCTCGAAGTAAAAAAAGAAAGAAATATTCAAAGTTTATAAGTTTAAAGTTTCAGTAAGGTGAAAGTTATCAAGTGTAAAAATGTGAGTAGGCTGGAATATCACAGATAAAGTCCTGTAGAGATATTAAAGTGAACATCTACGCTTCTTATTACCCTAGACAGGATGTTAAGTTTAGAATTAAACCCTAAGTTGATCCAATTATTTTGGATTAGTTAGAAGGTTGAAACTCACTTTAGGAAATTGAATTTCTAAAGTTTCTAAGTTAGAATCATTGTATATTAAAATGTCAGTTTAAGTCTAAATTTTTTCATAAAGAAATAAGAATTGAGACTCCATAATAAGTATTACCTCTAAATGATTGACAAATTTTAAAATAACTTGTATTTTAAAATATAAATGTTGATTTTGACCAGTATTACTTCAAAAGTTATTTTAAATTTTGTGGATAAATTCTATATAAACCCTCACGAGTCAAACTCGTCGAGTAGGAGTAACCTAGTGGTTTAAAGACTTATTACATTTGCTAAATGCAGTCGAGATGCCTATGAAAGTGGCGAATTTATTTTTTAAGGTACTATAAAAATATAAGTTTGAAGGTGTGAACAATATCTCAAAACACTGATTTATTCGTATTTTTCCCAAGCATTTATCTCAATTTTTCATCCTATTTCATTAGGTCATGTAAATAATTATGTTAATCCTTAATTTATCACATTATATATTCTACCATGTTAATTAGGCTTAATTGCACAAAATTAATATACTTATCAGAAGATTGACTACATGCTTTCATTGTATAAGTCAAATATCAAATCATCAAGATGAACTACCAAATCAATCAATCGAGTATGCATTATAATCTAGAAGACCAATCAAGAAACCATGCAAAACTAGAGATTTAGGTGGCTTCAGATCAATGTGGCATAGTCATTTTTGAATGGAATACCCTAAAATTACTCTAGTGTGCTCTACAGGTGGTATTATATGCAAGAATGATGGTGGATCTTTTTGGGTCCTTCTAAAGTATATCAAGTCAATAAATAGATCATTTTCTCAATTGGAAAAGGGTCTTTGGGTTGTTAGCCCTTGGTCCATTCTCTCTTCTCCCCCTAATGCCTTTGGTATTTTCTTTTTAATTTTTTTTTTTTACATAGGTTTTATTTCAACAATTCTTTGTAATTTCTTAAAGAAAGAGATAATGTACATTAGTTACTATATGAATTCAAGTGTTGGTTTTATAACTTCTCCTTGTATTCTTCTATTGACCATAGACTAGACTCCCTCCATTAGTGAGGGGAAGAAACCTAGGAGCAAGGTTTTAATTCTATGTTTATATTCTTTATCCTTCCATATTCTTTATGCTTATAAAATTCTCTTTCAGGTTTTATCCAACTTCAATGGATCAAAGTTTTAGATGAATCTTTACACCTCTTATGCTTTAACTTAGATATTTTATACTTAAATAATCAAGACAAAACATACTTAATCTAGATAAGTGACAGTAGAGACTTCACACATTAGTAAGTGAAAGTCCTAACTATTAGGTTCATTTTGTGTATATGAAAAATTATGATGGAACCTATTATCTGAATGATACTTTTGGCTATAAGAATTTTAAGTTGGCTTCCTAAAAGTATTATAGTTATTGACAACGTTGGCTTGTTCGACCTTAATATATGACAAGTTGGGATAGAATTTAGCCAAATCATCATTGCCATTTCACAAGACACAAAGAAATTGGTTCGACTGACACTTGTGAAACTAAGCTAAAATCATGATGAGGGTTGGATGTTGAGATGATGAAAGCATCTAGCTTCTTTGTAAGATTATACATACTGCTCACTAGATTAAACATAACATTTTTGAGATCAGGGTCTACTTTCATCTCATACATTCTTAACTTCTTAACGAAATTTTCTCAATCAAACTCTCTGTTATTACTGCTCCAATTTCAAGTACTCTCGACTAGGTCAACTAGAAAATCATATGCTTGGTTGGGAGTCAGGTTCATAAATTGACCCTTACGCATTTACTCAACTAAGGTACGTTGATTCATGGTTAATCAATGATAGAAGTATTGCACCAATTGTACTTTGTCAATGCCAAAGTGTGGGCATTTGGCTAACAAATATTGAATCTCTCCCATATTTAGGATAATTCTTCATTCGAACGTCCTCTAAAATTCTTAATTATGTCCTTTATTCTCTTAATTTTTTCATGGGATAAAATTTGGCCATGAATTTCTTCGATAAAACATCCAATGAAATTATGGAATTGGAAGCTAGGGAATTCAACCACAAAACTGCGTGATCCTCTAAGGATAATGAAAAAAAAATGAGTTTCACACTCTCCTAATCTAAATTCTATTTTTAGCGGTTTGACATATGGTTAAGAATCGATTAAGGTGGGTTTACGGTTGTTCACACTCTAAATCGTGACATTTAGGGAGCGTGTTTATGGTAGCGACCCTAATTTCAATCTGAGATACAGTGTTTAATGGTAACACAATGCACGTAGGTGGGGTAGCGAAAATGGGAGTGAAGAGCACATTAAGAGTTCGCTCTTGATCACCCATCATATTAGTTGAGGATTTCTTACGAATTATACTAATGATACACTCGATCTTATGATTCAATTATTCTAATATTTTACTCCTAGATTGTCTATCAAGCATGCAAATCATAAAGTCTATCAAACAATTATAAGAGAAAAGACTAGACCTAAATAGGTTGCCCAACTCTAGAGAGTTCTTAATTGGGTAGAAATTATGCAACTAGCCTTCCAACTTGATTGTATGAAATCATGTTCGCTTTATTCACATCTCCATATCGGAGGTGATGAGCAATGCATAAGTAAGGTCAGTTGGCACAACTTGAAGCAGATTTTTCCTATTTAGCTCGTTGTTTCTATAGTCTAGACTAATTGATTTTAATTAGTTTGATTGAGTAACTAATGAATTGATTATCCTAATTAGAGTAAAGAATTGATAATTACCTTCAATCCTTAAGTTATGATGCCATCCCTAAGTGTGGGGTACATTTTATTAATCTTAATAAATTAATCTAAGTGTGTGTAAATTGAAAAATAACAAATAAAGCCAAAGAGTAGCCCACTAGCAATTACTTTTTGTGTTAGATGCGATGAAGACGAGTGATAAGAATGCAAAATACCATATTTTTCTCCTTTAATATTTAGTCCTTTATACATATTTGGTGCTTAAATGTACTCATTATTCTTTTATTTTGATTTAGGATGCAAATGGAGGTATTAAGTGCAAAACGAAATTAATTGGGCGATTTTGGATAGTTTTAGCATCACTTTGTAATCTGGGCATAACTCTCTCATACGAATTCCGATTGAGATGATTCAAATTTATATGGAACACTGAGAAAAAGATCTACAACTTTTATGTTTTGAGTTTTAAGAAATACTGACTGCATCAAGGTCAAAATCAGACTTGAAGTTGTTGTACGTATACTGTTGACGCGAATTTGACACGGATTTGATGCGGTTTATTTTCGAAAGTCTCCAAATTTTGTGCACGAAAATTCCAATTGAAAACACCACTTTTCTAATTATACTATGACTTTATTTTATATTTGATAATTTTTCCTTAATTAGTCAGATTTTGATATTGTTATTTTAGGATAAGATTTAGAATATTTTTAGGAGATTTTGTAGGCTTCTAAGAAGGAAAAAAAGAACATGTAGAAGAAAAAAAAAGGGAGAGACTTGAAGAGGTTCTCTCTCTTTCTCTCTCTATTATTTTATTTTAATCTTTTCTTTAGAAAATAAGTGGTTGAAACTTGGGGAACTAAGGGCCATAAGAAGAAGTGTTGCTGAATTTTTGTGAACTAGTTGCCAAAAAGAAGATAAATTTCTACCATAAGGAAGAGTTGCTGAAATTAACAAGTTGCGAAAATCACCACCAACACATCACAAGCTTCTTTGGTTGTGTTAAAAACTGTAACCCTTATGACTAGTCTTTTTATTTGTTTCAACCATGATTTTTATTGGATTAAGGATTATTTTGTTGGATTTTTATATTGGAATTTTATTAATTCAATGAGTAAGTAACTTTCAAATTTGTTAATTGATGTTTTCGGATTTGTGATATATAGACACATGAATTGATGATCTTAATTATGTATGCTGAATTTTCAGTTCGATTATGTTGAAAACTTTGATGTTAACTGTCATTGAAGCCATAATTATATTTCTAATCACCTAATTGATTTGGGGTATGATTTAAAAATGGTAAAAACTATTAACAATAGTTGTGATCTGAAAATTGCATGTTCTTTAGCCATGAATTTTTCCATAGATTTGAGGAGTAGGTTATTGAATTATAATTCCTTTTGATCTTAATGATTTGTTTAAGGAGTTGTAAAGATACGCTGAGTATTAACTTGATTGCTTAATCAAAATAACTAGGTGATGGACTTTTCCAAAACCCTAGGGTTTACTAAGAAGGAATTTATAAAATGCATGATCTCTTTAGGCTTGCACTTTGATTCAATTCAGATATGTAATTAAGGCATGAAATTCGTTGTCTATGTTGAAGCAATTTGATTAGTTATTTAATGAATTTGATTTTTTTGAATTGTGAGAGAAGATGATCAATTGTAAATATTTATTTCTTTAATTTTAATTTTAATTTTAATTTTTATTATTTTTTTAAATCTGAATCGCCACAATTGAAACCCCCTTAAAATTATGTAATATGTTTGTTTCCAAATTGTTAATTAAACTAACTAAAATTTATTATGACTCTTTAGAATAGGAGTACCCGCAATCCCCGGCCAATAACGATACCCTACAAATCACTTTACTACAATCTTCTACAGGGTTTATTGATTACTAAAAATATGGTCTATCCACTAGGTGAGGGGTGCTTTTTATTAATCTTAATTAATTAATCTAAGTGTGTGTAAATTGGAAAATAACAAATAAAGCCAATACAACCATAACCCTTTTGTTGGGGCATTCAGAAGCAATGTGTCCAAACCCTTGGCACCTAAAACACTTAATCTGACGTGACTTAATAAGAGGCTTTGTTTCAGGCCTATTTTTAGGAATAGAAATCGAAGGCTTCAACTTTGCATCTTCTTTTGATTTGAAAGGAATTTTGTTGTCCTTCCAATTTGGTCTCCACAGATTATTAGAAGATGATCCAGATCTGAACCTTCTAGACTTGATTTGTTTTTCCACTTTAATGCTTTTATGCAATAACTCTTCCATCTCCACATAATGGTGCAAGTCAACCACATCAGCAATCTCTTTGTTCAATCCGGCAATAAATCTAGCCATGGTTGCTTCTCTATCTTCCTCTATGCTTGCTCTAATCATGGCAATCTCCATTTCTTTATAATAATCCTCTAGACTCATGGAACCTTGAACCAACCCTTGCAATTTGATATACAAATCTCGATAGTAATGGCTAGGAATAAATCTTTTAGGCATCACTGACTTCATCTCATCCCATGATCAAATAGGTCTCTCACCATTTCTACGCCTATTGATCACCAATTGATCCTACCATATACTGGCATAGTTTGTAAATTCTATGGCGGCTAGCTTTATTTTTTTATCCTCGGAATAATTATGACAATAAAAAGCGTGCTCACCTTTTCTTTCCCACTTCAAATATAATTCAGGATCATTCTTTTCGTGAAAGGTCGGAATCGTCATCTTTAAGCTACCAAAATTGTTATCTTCTTTGAAATCTATTTTCTTATCCCGTCGATAATGTACTCTCTCCGCTTCGGAATGAATATCTTCTTCTCCATCGAACTCATGTTTTCGATATGGTTTAGATTCATTAAAGGATTTCATATAGTCCAACTTTGAATTCAACAATTTAAATTGGTCATGAACGGCCTTGATGAATAATTTTAGGTCGGTCTCATGTGATTCTCCTCCTTCCTTACTCATGGTTGAAACCCTGTAAGTTTAAATAAACGAAAATAACAAAAGAATACAACAATCTTGTAAGTCACGAAAAGTGATAAAAACGATGGAATTGGAGGTCGAAACGGTGTGGAACAAACTATGCCTCTTTCAACTTGTAGAGCTCGAAATGAACTTCGATTTGATATGCACTAATAGTCGTTCCGATATCCGGATCAAAAGTTATGGCCGTTTGAAGTTAACAGCTCCAATTTATCAATTTTCTGCAACTACAAATAGCGAATAGCCATCCTATTTATATATATATATATTCTGATTAGATCAGATATGCAACAATAATTCAGCAACGTGGTTTGTTTGGATGGTATATTTGTATAGACACGTTATGTCAGAAATTTAGCACAAAAAAAAAAAAGGATAAATCAGTCCAAAATGCAAAGATAAATCAGCAATTCAAACAAATCTCTTAGCCCAAAATATAATTTGACTTGAACAACTTGTTAATAGATTTAAAAATCAGAAATCAAAATAAAAAAAAATTCAGAATTTGAAAACAAACTTATGTCTCACGTTCTATCTGTAATTTCAGCATACGTTGTGGTTGAGTTTTGTTTTTAGCAAGAATGAATGATTTATTCTAAATTCCAGCAAGAACAATCAGTAAGAAATTATTCAAGTTCATGACCCAGCAAGACAATGACAAAAAAAAAAAAAAAAAAAAAAAATTCCAGCAAAAAAACGTTTAAGAACAACAAGCAAATCAGCAAGTGCACGTTGTGGCTGAAATTCAGCAATGACGAATTTCCAGCCACTTTAACGAAATTCAGCAATGGTGAATGGCGGAATTATAGTTTTTTTTTTTTTAACAAGAAATCCACCAAGGAAAGAACAGAGATCTTTCTTGGTCAGATCTGATGTTGCTGGAAATAACATTAAGATATTCATACTTGGATCGTTTAATCACAACCCAATAATGGAATTGTTGATTAAGTTCCAGCAAATACAACAACGTGTATGCTCAGCAAATATGGTTTGAGAGTTTGACGAGAATATACAGCAACTTTGATGATGGAATTGGTGTTCAAATTCTATTCAAGAACAACACAAAACAGCAGCAACAAATATACCATCTAAAGATTTTCTGAAATCAAAGTTCGATGAACCTCTTTTTTTTTTTTTTTTAATGAAAGACTATTAAAACAACTCTACGAACGGAATTCAAGAAGTTCAATTTGCAGATATACATGTAAGGAATTAGAAAGAATGTTGAAGATCGAACATTGATTTCCAATTCAACAAAATAGAATAACCAATAACACGTGGTGGCTGAATTCCAGAATTTTTTTTTTCAATGAACAACACAGCAAAACAACAATGTCAGTTTTTCAACATGATACCATTTCTTTCTTTTTCTTTAATCCAGCAAGAAGAAGATACAACAACATCTATTAGAATTAATGTGGAAGCAACTTAGATTAGTAAGAAATAAAAAAAAAACATGGTTGTTGTGGCTGTGTTTCAGCAACAAATCAAGTTGTCGACAGCAACTTTGGTTTGTTCTTGTACACGAAATTAAAATCTGAATCTTTTAAAAACAAAGATGATCATGTAGCTTGTATATCTTAGATTGATTGTTGATGATCGATCACAATTTGTAATTTTAGCAAGAAAACTTTCAGAATTCACAAAGAAAATACCGTAAAGAAAATACATAATTCACAAAGAACTCTGTAAGAACAACTACGAAATTCAATGAATGTTCATGGTTTCCAACAAGAACGTATCAAGAATGTTTTGAAATAATAAAAACCTGATTTCTAGCAATCGTTGGCTTTGAATTGATATGAATTTTGTTGGGGCACAAGGTCTACTCCATTGAATCTCCAATTTAATGTCACGTAACCCAATCTTCGATGAATTCTCTTAATGATGACTCATTTTTTTCCAGCAATCTTGGAGCTCTGATACCAAATGATGTGAACCTTCTTGGATTAAGACCTTCTCTTGATGATCTTTTCTAGGAACCCTTTTATTCGAAGGCTTCGAACGTTCTAGATTGTTTTAAAACAAATTAAAATGTTGATCGGACTAAAATCCCAAGGAAACTAAGTCCTTGAAACCTCAATCTAATGACACCACAAGGATTGATCACTTCCTTGATAAGTCGAAGTGTCATGTCTTTTCTTCAAGAACTCGAATGAAAATTCATAAAGAACCCATAAAGAAAACATGAAACAAAAATAAAGTTTCTTTGAATAAACTTCAAAATCTCATAAGATGTAAATTATCAATTGTGTCTCAATTACAAAATGAGGTGCCCTTTTATAGACAAATTAGATCAAGATTAATTCTAATTAGTCCTTAGGAAATAAAGAATTCAAAACTAAGGACAATTAGAACATAAAAATTCCCAATCAACCCTTGCATTCAAATTGATCTTCCAAATTGATCTCTTGCATAAAAAGATAGTTGACCATCCTTGATGAAACTTTGATATCTCCGAAGTTAGCCTTAAAATCTTCTAGAATGGCCTCTTTATATTGGACTTCCACAATCAAGCCTTGCAATGCCTTTTCCATCCTCTTTGTCCTTGCCCTAGTCATCGGACTGCCAATTCCTTGCAATGGTTCTTGAGAAGACTTGGAAACAGCAACTTGATCTCCATTATTAAGCCCCCTAGATCGTTCATTTGGGGAGGTGGGAGGAGAATGTCACCCTCAATCACCAACCTAAAAAGTGTGCATTTCAATGTGCATGGAGGTTTGAAGATTGAGGAACCTTAAACCACTTATAGCCACATACATCAAATACGATTAGAGGCATAAGACACAAATGATCCAAGATGTATCAACCCTTGGGTATCTTGTAATTTTTTTTAACCTTTGAAGGAAAAGTTGTAATGTCCAAAGAGATAAATGATATGATCCCTCTTGGGTTTAAACCTTCTCTTGATGATCTCTTCTAAGAATCTTTTAATTCGAAGGCTTCGTATATTCTAAAGTTGTATAGAAACAAAAGATGATAATGATCAGATTAGAACCTTAAAGAACCTATGTCCTTAAAATCCCAATCTTAAGACGCCACAAAGGATGATCACTCCTTTGATAAGTCGAAGATTCATGCCCTTCTTAAAAAATTCATAAAGAACTCAAACTAGAATACATGAAACAAAACAATGTTATTGAATAAACTTCAAAAATCTTAAAATGTAAATTGTCACTTGTGTTCAAAATACAACATACCCTTTTATAGACAAATTAAAGCAAGATAGGGTCTAATTAGTCCTTGAGAAATAAAAGACCAAAACTAAGGCAATTAGAACATAAAATTCCCAATTAACCCTTACTTCCAATTTGAACTTCCAAAACGACCTCTTTCATAAAAAGAAAGTTGACAATCCTTGTTGAAGCTTTGATATCTCCAAATTGAAGCTTAGAATCTTCTAGAATGGTCTCTTTGTATTGTACTTCCACAATCAAGCCTTGCAATGCCTCTTTTATCCTCTTTGTCCTTGCCCTAGTAATCGGAATGCCAATTCCTTGCAATAGTTCTTGAGAAGACTTGAGAACATCAACTTGAGTTATTTGGTCAGCAACTCGATCTCCATTATTCTCCTCATTTTCGAAATGATTCGTCCTCGAATCATCTACATCAAATAAAGATAAATCAGTAACATTAAAAGTGACACTAACATTACCATAGTCACTTGGCAAATCTAGTTTATAGGCATTATCATTGATTCGTTCGAAGACTTAAAATGGTCCATCTCCACAAGGCTGCAATTTTGACTTCCTTTGGCTAGGAAACTACTCCTTACGTAAGTGTATCCAAACCCAATCTCCAGGGTGGAAAATAACTTTCAATCGGCCCTTATTGACTTGCTTAGCATATTGCTCATTTTTCTTGTCAATGTTGGCTCAAACTCTGGCATGTAAATCTTTCATAAAATCTACCTTTTTCTTAACATCAAGATTAGCATGTTCATTAGTAGGCGAAGGTAAAATATTCAAAGGCGTTAAAGGATTAAAACCATAAACAATCTCAAATGGAGAAAATGAAGTAGTAGAATGAATAGTTCTATTATATGCAAACTCAATATGTGGTAAACACTTCTCCCATTGTTTTAAATTTTTCTGAATGATAGCACGCAATAAAGTAGTAAGTGTCATATTAACTACTTCAGTTTGACCATCCATTTGAAGATGTGCAATAGTAGAGAATAGAAGTTTAGTTCATAATTTACTCCATAAAGTGCGTCAAAAATAACTTAGGAACTTAACATCTCTGTCACTAACAATTGACTTAGGTAGCCCATGTAATCGAACTACTTCTTTAAAGAACAAACCAGCAATATGTGTTGCGTCGTTGGTTTTAGTACATGCAATAAAATGGTCCATCTTACTAAACCTATTAATAACAACAAATATACTATCTTAACCATTTTGAGTCCTTGGCAATCCTAAATAAAATCCATAGAAATATCAATCCAAGGCTGATTACGTACAGGCAAAGGAGTTTACAAGCCATGCGGTCTAATTTTAGACTTTGCTTGCCTACATGTAATGCACTTGTCACAAACTGATTGCACATCATGTTTCATATGAGGCCAATAAAAATACTTACGTGATATATCTAAAGTTTTTAGGACATCAAAGTGACTCATTAAACCCCTCCCATTACTTTCCCTTACAAATAACTCACGAACAGAACAAATAGGCACACACAATATATCTTTCTTGAAGAGAAATCCTTCATACCTATAAAAGTCACCAAACGCACGCTTAACACATGCATTCCATACTTGGCTGATATCAAAATCATTGGCATGCAAATCTTTAATCAATTTAAAATCAAGTAGTTTAATTTGCAATGAAGTAAGTAATACGTACCTTTTTGACAATGCATCGGACACAACATTTTCCTTACCACGTTTATATTTTATTACATAAGGAAATGTTTCTATAAACTCCAATCATTTAACATGTCTTTTATTAAGCTTACCTTGGGTCTTCAAGAACTTCAAGCTCTCATGATCAGAATGAATGATAAATTCCCTCAGCCATAAATAATGTTGCCATGTTCGAAGAGTTCTCACTAATGCATAAATCTCCTTGTCATAAGTAGGATAATTCAATGCTGCCCCACTTACTTTTTCACTAAAAAAAGCTATTGGTTTGGAATCCTGCATTAAAATAGCTCCTATTCCAATACTGGATGCTTCACACTCTATTTCAAAAGTTTTATCAAAGTTAGGTAGACATAACAAAGGTGCATTAGTTAACTTATCTTTCAAAGTTTGGAAAACCTGATCATGCACATTATCCCAATTAAAAACAACATTCTTTTTAACAAGTTCATTCAAAGGTGCAACAATAGAACTAAAATCCTTAACAAACCTTCGATAAAAACTTGTAAACCATGGAAACTTCTTACCTCGTTCGCATTCTTAGGTGTAGGCCAGTCCTTTATTGCACTTACCTTTTCCTCATCAACATTAATTCCCTGTGAACTAACAATAAACGCAAGAAATACAACAGATTCCACACACAAATGTGCATTTCTTAATATTAACATATAATTGGTGCTCTCGCAACACACTAAACACAGCATGCAAATGCTTCAAATGTTCATCCATATTTTGGCTATAGACTAAAATATCATCAAAGTAAACTACCACAAATTTTCCCATGAAAGCACGCAAGACATGGTTCATTAACCTCATGAATGTAGTAGGTGCGTTAGTTAAATCGAAAGGCATTACTAACCATTCATACAACCCATATCTAGTTTTAAATGCATTTTTCCACTCATCTCCCTCTTTCATGCGAATTTGATAATTCCCATTCTTTAAATCAATTTTAGAAAACTAATGAGATGCATGCAATTCATCAAACATATCATCTTACCTAGGGATAGGATGCCTATATTTTACCGTTATCTTATTAATAGCTCCACAATCCACACACATGCTCCATGTTTCATCTTTCTTTGGTACTAAGAGAACAGGAACCGAACATGGATTGAGACTTTCCCTTACAAATCCCTTCTGTAATAGTTCATCCACTTGCCTCTGTATCTCCTTTGTTTTCTCAGGATTAACTCAATAAGCAGGTCTATGTGGTATAGCAGAACCAGGTATGAAGTCTATTTGGTGCTCAATTCCTATTCAAGGAGGTAAACCATGGGGAATCTCCCCGGGAAAAAGATCCTCTAAATCCTGCAATAAAGACACAACAACACTAGACAAATATGAGTTAAGATCGTCAGTAGAAAAATAAACATCTTTGTACATAAGAACTAGAACTTGTGGCCTTGCTATCATTACACTTTTAACATCATATTTTTCAGCAAGTACACTTAGTACTTTATTCTTCTCATCATGTTGCTTACTTTGCTCTCTTTTTTGCTCACACCTTTATTTCTCTCTTTTTGTACTCACTTGCTATCCTAACCTGGTCCTCATAAGCTTGCAATGGTTTAAGAGAGGCCAATACAATTTCATGATTATTCATTACAAAAGAATCACGATTTTTATACCCATCATACAACACTCTCCTATCAATCTACCATGGTCGACTGAGTAATATATGACCAGCATGCATTGGTGTCACATCACAAATAACCTCATCCATATACTTGCCTATTGAGAAAGGAACCCGAACTTACTTGTTTACCTTCACTTCTCCACAATCATTTAGCCATTGTAGCTTGTATGATTTAGGAGGTTTCTGCCACTTCAAATTCAATTTCTCTACCAACAACGTACTAGCAACATTGGTACAACTCCCAATATCAATAATCAATGTACATACTTTATCCTTCACGTTTCATCTTGTGTGAAAAATATGCTCACATTGCTCCTCATCTCCTTCATTCTTAGGTTGTATACTCAAAGCTCTCTTGGTGACAAGTAAATCGCCATGCACAGGCTTTTCTACTTCAACATCAGAACAATCCTTTAATGGAGGCATCTCATTATCACTTGAGCTAGCATTTTCAATGTCTCCATTTGTCAATACAGCCATAACCCTTTTGTTTGGGCTTTCAGAAGCAATGTGTTCAAATCCTTGGCACCTAAAACACTTAATCTGATGTGACTTAATAAGAGATTTTGTTTCAGGTTTATCTTTAGGAATAGAAATGAAATTCTTCGACTTTGCTTCTTTTTTTGGTTTGAAAGGAATTTTATTGTCCTTCCAATTAGGTCTCCACGGACTATTAGAAGATGATCCAAATCTGAACCTTCTAGACTTAATTTACTTTTCCACTTTAACAGCTTTGTATAGTAACTCTTCTATCTCTACATAATGTTGCAAATAAACCACATCAGCAATCTGCTTGTTCAATCCGGCAATAAATCTAGCCATGATTGTCTTTCTGTCTTCTTCTATGCTTGCTCTAATCATGGTAATTTCCATTTCTTTATAATAATCCTCTAGACTCATGGAACCTTGAACCAGCCCTTGCCATTTAGTAATGGCAAGGTATAAACCTTTTACGCATCACTGACTTCATCTCATCCCATGACCGAATAGGTCTCTCACCATTTCTTCGCCTATTGATCACCAATTGATCCCACCATATACTGGTATAGTTTGTAAATTCCATGGCAGCTAGCTTTATTTTTTTTTATCCTTAGAATAATTATGACAATAACAATTGTGCTCAACCTTTCTTTCCCACTCCAAATATAATTCAGGATCATTCTTTTTGTGAAAGGTCGGAATCGTCATTTTTATACTACTCATATTGTTATCTCCTTTGAAGTCAATTTTCTTATCCCATTGATAATGTACTATCTCCCCTTCGGAATTAGCATCATCTTCTTCCTCATTGAACTCATGTCTTTTATATATTTTAAATTCACAAGAGGATTCCATGTTATTCAACCGTGGATTCAATAAATTAAATTGGTCATGAACAACCTTGATGAATAATTTCATATCGGTTTCATATGGTTCTCCTCCCTTACTCATGGTTTGAACCTGTAAATTTAAATAAACGAAAGCAACAAAAGACACAACAATCTTGTAAGTCCCGAAAAGTGATGAAAATGATAGAATTTGGGGTCAAAATGGTATGGAACGGGTTATGTCCTGTTGAACTTGTAGGAATTGAAAAGAGCTTCGATTTGATATGCACTAATAGTCGTTTCGATACCTGGATCAAAAGTTACAGCCATTTGAAGTTAGCAACTCCAATTTATCAATTTTCTTATAACTACAAATAGCGAATAACAATCCCTTTGTTTTCTTTTTCTTTTTAAACAAATGGAAGATGTTGGGGCTGAGATAAAGAGAAACAAGAAATCGTTATTGGCTATCAATTTCAGCAATAGGACGTTTGGGAACAAACTATCCAATCAATAAGTACACGTTGTGGCTGAAGTTCAGCAAGAATTTCTGCAATTGACTTAAACTCATAACACGTACAACAACAACAAGTTACAACCTAAACATCAAGAAAAGAAAAAAAAAATTCCAGCAATTGTTATGGCAGCAGGGAGCACAACCAAATGTTCTTAAAGATCAGATATCTCAAGATCACCAATGGTCTTAAAGAACTTATGTCAACGGAATTAATTTTCAGCAAGAAACGATTCAGCAATAATATATATGTGACATAGCAAGAAACATTGGAAGATAACGTTGTAAAATATATGTGATACAGCAAGCAAGAATTGCAGCAAAAAAAAAAGAAATTTTATTCTTCTTTAATGGCAGATGTATAACGGCTCACATGTTTCAGCAACAACAACAAGTCGTGCTTCTGAATTTCAAGCAAGAAATCATTACGAATCAAATGTGAAGGTGATAGTTCAGCAAGAAAATTTACGTTGAGAACCAACAAGAAAATGATAGATCGTTCAACGAAACTACCATTCGTTATAGCCAAAACGATTGCTCATATATTTATTATGAGAAACAAATGGAAACCCAACAAAAAATGTTCTCAAAAAAAAAAAAGATGTTCGTTAATGAAAAATACAGCAAAGGATGATTCAAATAATGTTCCTTATTGAAAAATACAGCAAAGGATGATTCAAATAATGTTCTTTATTGAAAAACACTGCAAAGGATGATTCAAATAATGTTCTTTATTAGAAAAAAAACACAGCAAAATCAATGGTGAAAACATAGCAATGTCATGGGTGATGAACACAGCAACGTTTTATATATCTCTCTCAAGATCTCCAAATGTTTTATCTACCCCACATCTTTACCAATTTCTTTTTTTCTTTTTTTCAATGTAAGGTCATTAAGAACAGCAGTCTACAAACGAAATTTCATGAACAACAAACAAATCAATCAAGACTTTTATTAAAAACCTGGGCTTTCATTGAATTTCATGGTTGTTAATTCAACATACAAACATAATGCAAGAAGATTTCAGCAAGAAAAACCAACAATAGAAACGTGGTTTCTAAATTTCCAGTAAGAACATGTTTATTCTCAATAAAAAGCCAAGAATTCAGCAATCATGAGGTCGTGTTTCTGTTATGAACAATGTCGTTGGTTTGAGTTTTTCTGCAACAAATTGTTTGAGATAAATGATAACCTTGGTCGAGTTATTAGATGAAAAACAGATATAGCACTTTGGGTTGTTCTTGAATTATATAACACGTTATGATCTTTGGTAGAAACACGTTTATGATCCAGCAAGCAAGCAAGAATATCAGCAAGATAACGTTGTAAACATGATGAAAATCCAGCAAGAAACATTATGAATCAGCGAGCAAGAATTGCAAATTTTTTTTTTTTTTTTTTTTTTGTGTTTTGATATGAATCGGCAACAAACAATAAACTCAAAGAACCAACAATTACAGTCCTTAAAAACAGCAACTTGACGATGGAATCAGTGATCAAATGCCATTCAAGAATAGCGTAAATTCACACAAGATGACTTACCATCAAAATTCGATGAACATATTGTATTCAAGAATATCGATTCGTGGGTGATCATGGAATAATGTTCTACTATTATTGTGATCGGTAAAACAATAGATGTTTATTTAATGACAAACCATTAAAGGACATTAAAGCACATTAAAGAACAGCAATTTAGAATTATTTAATAGAGACACATTTGTTGAATTTTTCAACCAAGAAAATTAATGAACTTTCATCAACAAAAAATTCATTATGAACATAATGTAAGGAATGTTTCTCTTCAATCAAGAATGCAACAATAAGGGGTTTTGAAATCTAAAAACCTGGTTTATCCAACCTTCCTTTGATTTTGAATTGGAATGAATGTTTGTTGGGAAGCAAGATCTACCCCCGTTGTTCTCCAATTCAAATGTCGCCCGAACCAAATCTTCGAATAATTTCTTCAATAATGATCTAATTTTCAGCAATCTTGGTGCTCTGATACCAAATGATATGATCCCTCTTGGGTTTAAACCTTCTCTTGATGATCTCTTTTAAGAACTTTTTAATTTGAAGGCTTCGTATATTCTAAAGTTGTATAGAAACAAGAGATAATGCTGATCGGATTAAAACCTTAAGGAAGCTATGTCTTTAAAACCCTAATCTTGAGACACCACAAAGGATGATCACTTCTTTGATAAGTTGAAGATTCATGCCCCTCTTCAAGAAATCATAAAGAACTCAAACTAGAACACATGAAACAAAACAAAATTCTTGAATAAACTTCAAAACTCTTAAAATGTAAATTGTCAATTGTGTCCAAATTACAACATAAGGTGCTCTTTTATAGACAAATTAAAGCAAGATTGGGTCTAATTAGTCCTTAGGAAATAAAAGACCAAAACTAAGAACAATTAGAATATAAAATTTCCAATTAACCCTTACTTCCAACTTGAACTTCCAAAAATGACTTCTTTCATAAAAAGATACTTGACCATCCTTGGTAAAGCTTTGATATCTTCAAATTGAAACTTCTAGCCTCTTTGTATTGTACTTCCACAATCAAGCCTTGCAATGCCTCTTTCATCCTCTTTGTCCTTGCCCTAGTCATCGGACTGCCAATTCCTTGCAATAGTTCTTGAGAAGACTTGGGAACATCAACTTGAGTTATTTGGTCAGCAACTCGATCTCCATTATAAAGTTGTATAGATTTAATTTTTATTTCCTTTTTTATTTTCATACATGTTCTCCTTGGTAAATAGGGAAATCTTTTTTTCTTTATGTTTTGCATCATCTTAAAAAAAAATTGACGAAAATATATATTTTGGTCCGTATTTAAAGTACAAACTATATAAAAATACCCTAGTCTTTACATTAAATACGGACTTAAATTTTTTTTTTTTTTACTCATTTCGTCCCTTACATCAGTTTTTACAATTTTTCTCTTAGACTTTATTTTTGTTTTGAATTTTAAGGCCTAAAATAATTAAATGAATCACTTTTATTGTTAAGTTTAGGATTTACCACTCGCCACCTTTTATTTGATCCAAATGGAGCTTGCCTACTCTTTACCGATCGAAATTGATCCTGACCCAATGTGACACACTATCGACCTCGGTTACAATCAAACTCACTATCATCCATCATCGAGAATCAACTCAATTAGGTCCACAACTCGTATCCAATCCAAATTGCGTCCACAACCTGATTCTAACCCAAATTGGGTCCATGACCCATATCCACTTCAAATCGAGTTCACGACCCATATCCACTCCAAATTGGGTCCACGACCCATATCCATTTCAAAGTGGGTCCACGACCTATATCTAATCCAAATCAGGTCCATGACTTGTATCCATGTCGAATAGGGTCCACAACCCATATCCAATCCAAATCGGGTCCATGATCCGTATCCATTTCGAATTGGGTCCACAACCCATATCTAACCCAAACTGGGTCCATGACTCGTACCCAATCCGAATTGGGTCCATGACTCGTATCCAATCTAAATCAGGTCAATGATCTAAATCCCACCCAAACTAGGTCCATGAACCTTATCCAATCCGAATTGGGTCCATAACCTTTATCCAATCCAAATAAGGTCAACAATCTAAATCCAACCCAAACAGGGTCCATGATCCCTATTCAACCCAAATCAGGTTCACAATCCACATTTCACTTAAATCGGGCCCATATTCCAATTTTAACCCCAACCATGATCCATATGTGATCCATGAAGATTAACAATCGGCCAATCAATCTAATTGAATCCAATCATTTTTCAACAAATTAGATTTGAAGAAAAATTTTAAAATTTAAAAAATAATATAAAAAAAATATTGAGATTTAAAGCATGAATTACAAATCTTGATCAAAGTCGATGCGTTAGAATGATTTTACCCTGTTGATACGAGGGGAATAGCCCATGTTTAATTTAGAAAATTGTGTGACTTAAAAGTGTCCTTGCTAAGGTATTGTGGGCCAGCTCCTCCTTGAGGATATGACTGGCTGACCTTGATTTTAGATAACTGAATTGGGGGCTAACAAATGAAGGATGTGTAATTATGAAAGCACCCTATGAATTAATAAGGGCAACCCACACCAAAGCCATTTTTTTTGTTTTATATGGGTTAAAGTTTTTGGAATGAGCAAATTTTTAGTGAGGTTGGTCTATATAATCTAGAGATCATCTTTTGCAAAAATCAGTCCATTTTGAAACTTCTAACTCGTCAAAAATAGTTTTCAAAAAATGAAAGGGACGATTTACAGTTCTTGAACTTGTTTTGATAAGGTTAGAAGTTTTAGGATGTGCTGATTTTTTGTAAGGATGATCTTCTCATTGTAGAGATCATCCTCATCAAAAATCAACTTATTCCAAAACTTTTAACCCATATAAGACAAAATAATTTAGCCATGGTGTGGGTTTATTAATTTGTGGGGTGCTTATGTACTAATGAGGAGATCATCCTCACCAAAAATCAACCCAATTCAAAACTTTTAACCCATATAAAACAAAATAATTTAGCCATGGTGTGGGTTTATTAATTTTTGGGGTGCTTATATACTTATCCATGGGATATAAGAGGTAATATCCTTTTAAGAATAAGGGCATACTTATCCGTACTCAAAAAAATGAAGGGCATACTTTATCCGCGTCGAAAAAAGCGAAGTACTTACTACTTCAGCACTTTTTTTCAGCATCAAAATAGTGCTGTATTTTTTTTTTACTTATCTTCAACAATAAATGCTGAAAATATAGAGTAAACAAACGTGCTATTTTGACAAAAAGTGCTGAATTTATTTTTTTTAACAATAAGCGCTGAAAAATAGCGCAAACAAACACTGCCTAAGTAATTGGTTCCTAAGCTATGTCAGAAAAGCATAAAACCAGTAATTTCAACCTACACTATGTAAACTGGCACAAAACAAAATAATTACGAAAAAGAAAAAGATTTCTGGAAAATACTACAAAAAGAAACTATTTTTGAAACAAATCATGGATAGTACAACATTCAGATAAAACATAAACTACTTAACAAGTAAATCCTAATAACATACTACAAATAAACTCTTAATGAAATGTCAAATCCTTGTAAGCTCTACTTCTAGAAGTGGCTGTCTCAAATTCTTGGACCCTCTCGTGTTGTTTAACCACATCGAGTTGTCACTCCAACACCTTCTGCCCTTTGTACAACTTACCCATCCCCTTGAAACTTTTTGTAAATGCTTTTTGGAAGGGATGTGATTTGACATCATCCAAAAAGGATGTATCCTCAAAATTTGGGCTAAACAATCTAGTTTCACTAGCTCCGACCATAACTATGAGGGCTTTCGTGCTCCTCAAAGTACTTTAGTATCGGCTACCACAAACCTGGGGCACACTCTGCAAATGACAGTGCAACCTTTAATGGAGATCGAGTTGCTGACCCAATAACTCAAGTTGATATTTCCAAGTCTTCTCAAGAATCATTGCAAGGAATTGACGGTCCGATGACCAAGGCAAGGACAAAGAGGATGGAAGAGGCATTGCAATGCTTGATTGTGGAAGTCCAATACAAAGAGGCCATTCTAGAAGATTCTAAGGCTAATTTCAAAGATATCAAAGTTTCATCAAGGATGGTCAACTATCTTTTTATGCAAGAGATCAATTTGGATGAAAGGGTTAGTTGGAAATTTTTATATTCTAATTGTCCTTAGTTTTGATTTCTTTATTTCCTAAGGACTAATTAGACTTTCTTTATTTTTTCAAGGACTAATTAGAATCAATCTTGATCTAATTTGTCTATACAAAGGTACCTCATCTTGTAATTGAGACACAATTGGCAATTTACATTTTATGAAAATTAAAGTTACTTCAAAAACTTTATTTTGTTTCATGTGATCTAGTTTGAGTTCTTTATGAGATCTTTATGAGTTCTTTATGAGTTATTTATAAGTTCTTGATTGAGTTCTTGATCGAGTGTATGAATCTTCGACTTATCAAAGAAGTTATCATCCTTTGTGACGTCTCAAGGTTGGGGTTTTAAGGACATAGCTTCCTTAAGATTCTAATTCGATCAACATCATCTTTTGTTTCTACACAACTTTTTGTTCCTTTGAATTAAAAAATTCCTAGAAGAGATCATCAAGAGGAGTTTCCAAGAGGAATCATATCATTTGGTATCATTTGGAGTTCTCACTACTTGTTGCGTGCTATCATACAAAAAAATTTAAAATAATGGGGGAAGTATTTACCAGATATTGAGTTCGAATATAATAGGACTATTCATTCAACTACTTCATTTTCTCCATTTGAGATTGTTTATGGTTTTAATCCTTTAACGCCGGTGGATATTTTACCTTTGCCTACTAATGAATATGCTAATCTTGATGGTAAGAAAAAGATAGATTTTGTGAAAGATTTACATGCCAAAGTTCGAGCCAACATTGACAAGAAGAATGAGCAATTTGCTAAGCAAGCCAATAAGGGCCACTTGAAAGTTATTTTTCACCCTGGAGATTGGGTTTGGGTACACTTGCGTAAGGAGTGGTTTCCTACCCAAAAGAAATCAAAATTGCAGTCTCGAGGAGATGGTCCATTTCAAGTCTTGAAACGGATCAATGATAATGCCTACAAACTCGATTTGCCAAGTGATTATGGTAATATTAGTGAAACTTTTAATGCTGCTGATTTATTTTTGTTTAATGTAGGTTATTCGAGGATGAATCCTTTCGAAGAGGGAAAGAGTAATAGAGATCGAGTTACTAACCCAATAACTCAAGTTGATGTTTCTAAGTCTTCTCAAGAACCATTACAATGAATTGGCGGTCCGATGATTAGGACAAGGACAAAGAGGATGGAAGAGGCATTGGAAGGCTTGATTGTGGAAGTACAATACAAAGAGGCCATTCTAGAAGATTCTAAGGTTAATTTTGGAGATATTAAAGTTTCATCAAGGATGGTCAACTATCTTTTCATGTAAGAGATCAATTTGGAAGAACAATTTGGATGCAAGGGTTAATTGAGAATTTTTATGTTATAATTGTCCTTAGTTTTGATTTCTTTATTTCCTAAGGACTAATTAAAGTTTATTTATTTTTTTAAAGACTAATTCGAACCAATCTTGATCTAATTTGTCTATAAAAGAGCACCCCATCTTGTAATTGAGACACAATTGACAATTTACATTTTATGAGAATTGAAGTTTCTTCAAGAACTTTATTTTGTTTCATGTGACCTAGTTTGAGTTCTTTATAAGATCTTTATGAGTTCTTTATGAGTTCTCTATAAGTTCTTGATTGAGTTCTTGAGGTTTATCATGATTATTACCTTAACATAAAGAAATAGGGATAAAAATCAATATAAATGTTTGAGAAACGTGTGTATAATTCAGTGTTTCGAGACACTCATCAACCCTTCTCCCTCTTGGTTTACTTGGGGAAGTAAAAAATTTTAGATTAGTCATAGACAAGATGCTCGTGGCATTTGAGTTTTTTTCTTTTTTAAGTTGGGTATTGAAATTTGGTCATTTGAACTTCTGATGTTTTGGCTCGAATCACCTTTTTAGCTTTTCAACTCAACGGAGATTTTCTCTTGATTTTTGATTACTCTAACTTTTGCCTAGATTGCCTTATCAGGTTTTCAATCTAGCGAGCATGCTCCAACTTTTGCCTAGATCGCCTATTAGATTTTCAATCTAGCGAGCTTACAATTTTTTATTTTTTCTCTAATTGTTGTCAAAGCTGTCCTTTCAGATTTTTAAGCTTGCGAGTTTGCCTTAACTTTTGCTTAAGTCGTCCTTTCGGGTTTTCAACCTAGTAATCTCTTTTTTTTCTTCCTTTTTGAATTGGTACTGCCTGATTATGTTTTGCTACCTTCCTTAACTTTCTCGCACGATACTTAGGAAGACTTTCATGGGTAAACTTAGGACTAGACATAAAAATAAATAAGTTTGAGACTCAAAAACCCGTATGCCCCTTGTGTAGCATTTCTTTTTTTAAATTCTTTTTTTAAAATTTTTATCCCCATTTTGACAATAACTCTTTTTCTTCTTAATTTTTTCTTTGTCTCTTTGTGGGAGAATATATATTTTTTATTTTGATGTGGTCAGCCCTGAAGTAACTTTTCAGGTTGCCTATGTACCTAAGAATTTTGGGATCAGACCAAAAACATAGTTCTAATCATTCCTTCCCTGGGTTAGGTGATCGGGCTAAGGAAAAAAAAGGCATTTCTTTTTATTTATTATTATTTTTTTTTAAGACTACAAAGGGTTGAAAAGGGAGACATTGATGTGGGTAACAAGGAAATTAATTCAGCCGAAGATGGCCTCCTTAAATGTAGTACCGTTTGATCTGGTCAAGGTTGGTTGGTTTTGGAAGTTCAATTTTATCATGCTCTTGGAGTCAGATGGATTTTCCAAGTACTATTTCTTTGATGATAAAAGGACCCCCTAATTAGGTTTGAACTTCCTTCTAGGGTCAAATTGGTACTCGATGTTCTTTGAATACCAAATTCTTGACTCGCAAGTGGTGAGCTTTGACCTTCTTATCAAATGCGTGAGCAATTCTTCTCTAATAAGCCTGTGCATGGTACAGAGTTCTAAGTTATTTTTCTTCGATTAAGTTTAGTTCTTTATACCATTGACGAACTCAGTTTACTACTAACAATTGGCTTTTCATCAAGACCTTGAAAGACGAGATTTCCATTTCAATTGGTAAAACTGCTTCCATACCATACACTAGAGAGTAGGGAGTGGCTCCTGTGAAAAATCGTATTGAAGTGCGATATGCCCATAATGCGAATGGTAACTTTTTTGACCAATCCTGGTATGATTGACATATTTTCCTGATGATTGTTTTGAGATTTTTTATTGGTTGCTTCAACCTTTTCATTAGTCTGAGAAAGTAGGAAGATGATTTGTGATGCCAAATTTTGAACTTTGAACATAAAGTAATAACCTCGACTTGGAAGTGTGATCTGTTATCAGAGATTAATTCCAAAGGTACCTGTATCGACTGATGATATTTGCTTGGATAAACTTTGTAACATTTTCTATCGATATTTTCATTTCATTCGGCGAGTATTTATTTCGTATTCAACAACACCCAAGCTTGTACTTAACAAATCCTCATAGGATCACTCGAACAAGTCTTTTGAAATTTCTAAGTAAATTCATTATCCTCCTATGTTCCTCTAGGAGTAGAATGGATTCTATTTGAATTTCTTGGAAATATATTTTCAAAGTCAATGACCTTTGCTTCCTCGATTAGAGGATGAGCACAGCATTTATCTTCTCATTCAGGAGGGGATTCTTTATTAAAGGAATCTCTCATTGAAGTCAAATTTCTAGTTAACCTGCTAATGTGCTCGAGGTATTCAAAAGTTTCCTTTATCCAATCAAATTCAGATAGAGCGACTGACACCTCTATAGACTAGACAAACTAGCTCAACTCAATAGAAAAATAGTAGACTCGATCTAAAGAAAACATGACATTGATGAATTGATAAATAAAAAAATTGGACTCTTGATGATAAAAGACGATTACCTACATACAACGGGTTTCACATAAACTGAGGACTCAAGACATTATTTCCAATCAGTAAGATTGAGGTATTGTGCTCTTCAGGAAACAACTGGACAATGTTGACATTTTTTGGGGTTTTTTTTTTATGATTGACTTGGTGCTGACATTTATTCTAGTAGATCGGAGTTACAACCCCAACTAGGCAGTAGACGCTTGAGCTTAAGTGCAATGATAACCTTGTAATCCTATCGAAAGTGAATTTAATCAATTTCAGTGTTACCCCCTTGATAATATTTTAATGAATCTTGAGATTTTATTGAATTCTATGTACCAATCCATTAAATAATTCATTCATGCAATGATTATTTCAAAAGAAAAAATAATTTTACTGAATTATTGAAAATCATTGACAAATTATATTTTCATTGAATAATAACTTTTAACAAATCTGATTTAAACTTTTTTTCCTTTAATATAATATATTTCAATAATTTTCCAAGGTCCATGCAAAATATATCTTTGTAAGTCATTTTTTATAGTCTATGCAAAACAGATTTTTTATAAATCATTTTTTTCTTTTCTTTTCCTTTAGAAAATATTTTTCTTCTTTTGAAATGGGTTGGGACCCGACTTAGAAAAAAATTTGAATACCAATTTGATTTGAGTGATCCGGCCTATCGTGATTGTTGGATCTAGATGGGCTGGATCATTATGGATCATTGGCACAATTAGAATAGATTCTTTATTAGGTTGGTGCACCCAAATGTTTGATAGCCTTGAGTTAAATTAAACAAAAATTTGGCCATCTTAAGGATAAAAACGTAATTTCATGATCTCAACATTTGAAAAGTCCCTTTCAAAAAGACAACCCGGGAACACCCACAATATGTTCGAGTTGTTACCTATAGGGAGGTTCCTAGACTCTAGGTTTACTACGTGCAATGCAATTTATTTGGTCACCCTTGCCCAAGTGCACCTATATACCTCTCGAGTGTCCTTAATCAAATGGTATGTGGTGACTTCGTTTGATATACCGTATATGTATTCAAAGTGATCACCTGAGCCTCCAACCCAAATTTCTGAAGTCGAAAGTAACTAGTTTAATCCCCAATTGAGAGGTGGCACACGATACTGAGCAAAGGTACTCTTAAGTTACATCTCGTCTAGAATAGACGTCGTCTATCTCCCTAATACACGAGATACAGCGGGGCACTATCTCACTTAGGCACTGATTTTGACCAAGAAATTTAATTCATGCAATTTAGATTAATTTTACTTAATGAGCTCGATGGGACCTAGGGTCGAGTCTAACTAAAGTCTAAGGTTGTAGCTTTCATAAATAGTTTAGCATCCCATAAGGGGACCGACCACGTACTAGTAATACTTGGGCAATTGGGAAATATGACTTTGTGACTTACAATAGGACAAAGGCTTAGGTTGCTTCAGTGTGGGTGCACCGATATACCTTTCAAGGTCACTTGATCAAATGATACTGATGCCCTAATTTATATACTATAAAGGTACGTGACTGGAATTATGATTTTAATGAATAAGGTCGCGTCTCAAGAGAAGATCGGGCCATGCACTAGTGCCATATTGGCTATAATGGACATGCAAGCTTGCAATGCAAAGTAATTTAAACGTGCTAGTGGTGTGTGCAAAATAGGGTGGCATGTGTCTAGGACATTTTTTTTCGATGAATGGACTCGTGGGCCAAATCAAATCATAAAATTATGGACATCAAAAAATATTGATCAAGAAATACATAAATATCCATAAAATCCAGTTCGAGATTAAAGTATGCACATCATAGAAATATATCAATCAGATCATGGCATATTGGATAGACAATCAATCAGTGTAGTACAAAATAGAATGAAAGTGATCAATCAAGATAGCACATAAATAAGATAGGCATAAGAATTTCTTTTTTCTTTTTTTAAATGAACGAAAACAATTTTTTTAATGGTCCAATCAAAGAACACTTTGGACGACCTAGAACAATTCGAGATTTCAAAGACTATTAAATTGAGGATAGAATGATAGTTGTGAATATAAGAAGTTATGATTTGTTTTAAATGTATTGCTGCCATGTGGGGAGGTCAAAGACTTTTAGTAAGAAGAAACCTTACTAAGCTAGTAAGACTAGCCCATTCAATTTTTTTGAATTTATTATAAATTTTTTTTTTATGTTGCTGCTAGCAACACTCACAACTCATACCTCACATCTTTTGTGTTTTTAATATGCTGCCACCATTACACAAAATATTTTTTTTTCAAGTATCTAGTAGCACACAAAGTCTATAAAGGCCAACTGGTTAAGCCTTCGAATGAGTGATGACTTCAACAATAAGGCAATTGTTCGATTTCACAATTGAAATTCAGCAACAAGGCAATGAGTCAAAATTTCACAACTGAAATTCAAACTTTTGACTGATGTAGTGAATGCCTTCGAATGAGTGATGACTTCAGCAACGAAGGCAACTGTTCAATGATCACCATGTGGAATTTGAGGGAAAAAAGCAAAAACAAGTACTATAATTCATCAAGAGGCAGTATTGGTCCCACTCACAATTTCGAAACAAACACATACGCAGCCTTACCCAGGTATATTGGTTAAACATGAAACACAAACGTCACCACAATGACGCATACATTTTTTTTACCATAGTGATGCACACATTTTTTTTATAAGTTATGGATACCGGTAGAAGGGAAGTAGTTCTTGAGCTACTAAAGACAAAATAGAAAAGAAGAAAAACAAAAGTAAAAGTCAAAATGTGAGAGAAGGTCTCCTGAAAGAAAAGCTACACTTCTTACTAATCTGCATCCAAAGCTTTTGACAAAAGTCTCAGAAGATACATTAACGGCAATCAGTGCTACGGCCCAATTTCTCCAACCCTTATTACACAAATTCGATTGATGGGTTTGGTTTGATCTTGCACTGCCAACCTCACCTGTAATTTTAGCTTTCCTTATGTAATTTACCATCTCTGTTTCTGCTACTAAGCTTTCATGGATGTTCAAAAAGAGAGGAAGAGAGGAGATAATCGAAGGTAAATCAGACAAAAGTATACAAGTGGATGAGAGAGAAAGAGAAAAAGAGAGAAAAGAGAGTCCGAGTGGTGGGGTCGTGATGGACCGAGAGCAGTAGGGTGGGGTGTTAATAGAGGATGTTGGGACTGTTGTTATGGCAATGAAGATGAAGAAGGAGAACGTCTTGGGGGATCTCGAAAATCGACATTATTTTGGTCTGCTATGGATGATGACAGGGAGTTACAAAGGTGATGAACTCGAGATGGTAAAGAAAAAATAGCTTTTTTTTCTCTTTAACGTCCCTTTATCACGCATAGATTGAAAAAAAAGTATTATTGCTATTACTAACAGCACACCACGCACAGTACCACAGATAAAAAAATATTAAGTTTTTTTTCAAAAAAAGTTTCATGGCTCCTTATCTCAATCACCATCATTCCATCCTTATTTCATTAAGTTTTTAAATACTCAAAAATCAAAATACTAATCTACGAAAAGATAAAAATACTGATCTACGAAAAGAACGGGTCTGGAGATCATGTTACGGGATTGGAAGGTGTTAGGCCTCAATCCCTCCTGATGAATGCCGGTCTCTACTTTTTTCAAAAGTTTTATATTGTAAAAAATAATTTAAAAATTAAAATAAAATAAAGTAATATCCTTTTTTTACCTAGGTGATTGCAACGGTTGATTCTCTCAGAACTGGTAGAAAGCGTTCCTCGTGTGAGTCTTCCTACTTTTATTTTCATCACTAGATCCAATTATGATTTTTAAGATGAGGTATTTTCCTCATAGATCTGAATATTTTCTAACTTTTCTGGGTATTTTGAGAGTTTCTAGGTATTTTTTTAGGATTTATGGGTATTTTTAGGATTTCTAGATGTTTTTTGAGTAAAAAATGAGGTTTGAGTGTTAGGTAGGGACTTGGGACTTCAAATTTAAGATTTTAGGAAGGCTTGATAAAGTTTTTGACCTCTCTTTTCTAAAGTTTTTCTTTACCTGTGAATTTAAGTTATGCAAGCTCCTTTTTATAGAGCTTTTTGGAAGAGTTAATGTTTGATTAAATTTCTTCAAGATAAAGTTAAGTTATTTAATTAGGATTTTAATTCTTATGTACAATGAAGATTTTTAAGTTTTTAGAGAACTCCTCAATTATATTTTTTATTCTTTAGGACCCCAGTGGAAGAATCTTATATAAATATCATGTGAGCCCCACTTAAAAGTTGGCCCGTGGGCTTAATTAATTGGTTTTATTTGTTTAAAAATTTTAATTTGATTTATTAATATTTCACTTTACCTTAGTTAATGTTTTAATTATTCGTTTTAAATTTTTAATTTTTAGGATTTGAAAAATTATCGTTGTACCCTCAAAGAGAACTTTTCAATTGAGAGATTGATTTTCGACGTTTTGAGATGTTTTAAAATCATTTTTTCATAAGAATTTAATGAGAGTATCCATTTTTATCATTTATGGGTTTTTGGCATGAAATGATCGTGGACCCTATAAGGGTGTTTTCGTAATTATGTTGAATTTTGTGAAAATCGGTTAAACAGTTATTTGATTTTACTTTATTGTTTTATGGGTTCGAAAGGATTTTTCTAAGTATAATGTAGGCTTTAGGGATGTTTTGATGTTAGGGGTATTTTAGTAATTTAGTCATTTTTAGTGACTTTTTTCGTAAAGTTTCTTTTTTATCTCAAAATGATGATTTATATCTTTTTGGGTCATATTTTCCTAGTGTAACGTGATTTCTAAAGTTTTACTTGCTTAAAATACCTCATCTGAATTTCTGAAACATATTTAGCAATAACAAAAAATATTGGAATATTCATCTATTATTGGAAACCGTCGCAATCGGGTTGAAGAGTTGATTAATTGAGTGAATGCGGAAATGGGGTGTCTACAATCAATCATTTTCACTTCATCCACATCTCTGACAACATCAATTCCTTATAAATTGTGGAAGACGTTCAATTTGACTTTCATATCTCTGAATGTCAAATTCATAATCTCATTTCTACAACGAATAATTATGTCAGAAGTTGCTAAAAATGGACGTCTTAAGATCCTACGAACATGATTATTTGGATTGATAATTGGTTCTATGTCTAAGATAACAAAGTTAACTAGGAAATATAAATATTTGACTTTCACTATCACAGCTTCAATTATACCCTTAGGAACCTTAATTGACCTATCAGCTAAGCTCAACATGATATTGGTGGATTTCAAAACCTCAAACCTAGTTGTTTTGACACTGCGTAGGATAAAAGATTCACACTTGTCCCTAAGTTTAAGAGATATTTTTCAACCACTTAATCTTAAATGTGAATGAAAATTGTCAAACATCTAGGATCTTTAAATTTCGGTGCAACTGTTTGCTGGATGAGAGATGAAGCTTGGGCTGCTATGATGGCTTCCTAAGGAAATTATATTTTTCTCTTAGTTGTAATTAAATATTTATGAAATTTTGCATAAAATGTATTTTCTTAATGGCATCTAAGAATGGAATATTGATGTACACATTTTGGAAAACTTCGAAGAAACCCTCGAATTGCTTACTCTTTTTATTGTCTCTAAGGTGATGGGGAAATGGAGTTTTTAAAATTGTTGGAATGATGGAAAGTTTCTCCAAATTTTTCTCCTTTTCCTTAGGAGATTCTACAATTTCTTTTACTTGAACTTTGTCCTTCTCTGGGACATCATCTTCCTCGTCAATAGGCTGGACCTTGTTGTCCACCTTATTTCCTGACCTCAAAGTGTGGATAGCTTGGACAGAGTCTTGTAGATCTTCAAAACGGCTTCCTATCTCGTGTTGACTGTTCGGTCCGTTGAGAACTATAGGTTGACCTCTAGGGTTAGGAATAGTTTTATTGGGGAATTGACCTTTCTTTCTCCCTCCAAGGGAAAGAGTTAACCAACCCAATTGAACTTCCATCTTAGCTATGGATTGAGCAATGACCTGATTAATCTGAGTTTAGTTTTGATTGGTCTATTGTTGAATTTGGACAAGTTACTATTGCCGTTTTATCAACTCTGCCATCATAGGTGCTAAAGATGATTGTTGTTGGCCAGGTGGATTATAATTGGGCATGGAATCTAGAATTATGGATCTACATTTCGTAGATTTTCAAGATTGATATGGTACTTGTGGAACAATGGCTTGGTTCATGAAATGACCGACTTGCTTAGGATAACTTCTATTGTAACCTGGTGGACCACTAGATTGAATAGGTTCATTTTGTTTATACAAAAAATTCGGATGGAAGTTATTATCTGGATTATACATTTGGCTATACGAATTCTGAGTAGGCTTCCTTAAAGC
Source organism: Akebia trifoliata (assembly GCF_017979445.1). NCBI lineage: Eukaryota > Viridiplantae > Streptophyta > Magnoliopsida > Ranunculales > Lardizabalaceae > Akebia > Akebia trifoliata. The sequence continues at coordinate 12,845,644 of NC_141381.1, read as the reverse complement.
ACTTTAACTATTAATAATATTGGCATGTTCAACCTTAATGTATGGCAAGATGGGACATCATTCAACCAAATGATCATTGTTGTTGCACAAGACCCATAAAAAAATTTGCTTACTGTAACTTGTTACATTGAGTGAGAATCATAATGTGGGTTAGATTCCGAGATGGTAAAAATATCTAGTTTTTTTATAAGTGTAAAGCCTCGAGTTTTCGATTCATATCTTGAGGATAAATAATGAATTTTTAAGAAAATCTTGAAATTGGGACTTAGGCTAAAATTGTAAGATTTTATTCTGGTCAGTTTTAATGAAATTTGACTTCACCATTGAATTCAAATGATCGGAAAACATACTTTAGTCTATAAGCACGCTCAAATGTCAATTCGAATAGAAAAGTAGTAAAATCCTCGATTTTTGAGTTAGAATTTTTAAAATTTGATCACACCATTGGATTCATAGTGAAAAATTATAGAAAGTGAACTATTTATTTGTTATTTTTGGATTACAAAAAGTCAAATTATTGTCAAAAATGAAAATGAAGTCAATTCTAGGGTCCCATTAGGCTAAAAAAGTAAATTTTTGTTAGAGACATAATTTGTAAAATTTGACTAAACCATTGATTTGAAATGAAAAATTAGACAAAATAGAGTATTCATTCGTCACTTTCGAAGTCCAGACGGTCAAGTTATCGTCAAACAAAACAATAGGTAAAATATCGATTTCATCCTAAAAATATTATTTAAATGAATTTACTATTCATCATCATTTTAAAATGTCCAAAAACCAGTCACAACTTTAATTTTCTTTTTTTTGTCGATTTTCAAACTCATATTCGTTACGAATGGTTTGTCTTCGACCTCCGACGTAGAAGGAAAAAAATGCCGGCAACATCATTCTCTACAAAACCTACCTAATTTCCTTTTGTTTTCTTTCCATTTTCACCACGTATCATAAAAAATCAGCAGTATATAATACCGCTGATTAAACATCCAATTTCCTTTTGTTTTCTCTCACTTTTTAATGATCCAATAGATTACTCTGTAAACATCACACCATTGCATACAGGTGCATTTTTCCATAAGTTAGGGAGAATTCTCAAAATTCAAGAATCTGATATCATCCGCTAGTCAGAGCTTATGCTCAAGGATCTAAGCACTCTTTAGTTTAGGGAGAGTTTTATCCTCAAGGATCATGACGTCCCGATGAACCACCAAATCAGGCTATAAAAATGAAACGTCATTGAATTTGGTATTCGAATGTCGCACTATCTACAAAGGTAGATTTGCCATCTAGTTTGCTTCCATCCTCTGCCAAAAAGGGGCATCTGTAGACACCCTATTTTTACGTCTGCCTGACTTGGCAATCTGTCACCCGATTATTGTAGATTCCTAATGATGAGCGCAAAGAACTCGAAAGCTTACGAGAGATCTTTCGTTTCACTCTATCTTTTAATTTTACTCTCTTCATTTTCCTTATCATGTGACATAGAATTACGCACGTTTAGGATCGCTACACCATACATCGAATTTTGGAAATACGTACGCTTACGTTCGTTACACAGTTCGATAACTTAAAGACCTTGCTACGCTAGGAAAATATGACCTCAAGACTTAGAAATAATCACATTGGAACTGAAAGAAGTCTTACGCCAAAATTTGTAAAAATCAACAAAATGATGAAAATACCCCTTAGAAATTTTGGAAATCTGAAAAATCTCGAAATTACCTCCTTTGTACTCAAAATATGATTTCAAGTCTACTGAGACCCAAATCGACGAAAATAGAGAAATTCACGAAAATCACAAAATGACTGAAATACCCCTTGATGCTTGACTTTACTTAAAAATCTGGATGTTTAAGAAAATGTAATTAAAGAATTAAACAAGTTGGAAAATCTCTCGACTAATCAAAATTAAATTAAAATCTAAAATTAGCAATCAATTAAAATTCACAATCAAATAAAAAATTCAAATTGAAAATTACCATTAAACTAAAATTAAAATTTAATCAACAATTTAAAATTTGAGATCAACTTAAAATTAAAATTCAAAATTAAATCAAAAATCAAATTGAATTATAATCTAATAAACAAATTAAAATCCAATCAACCAATTACATTAAAATTAAAATTTAATCAACCAATCAAATTGCAATTAAAATTTAATCGACCACAAGTAGCTTACAATTCAATTGAACAATCCAATAACCAATCAAATCAAAATTCCAACTCATAAACTAATCGGCTAATCTAACCAACATTGAGCAATGGGAGTGGCATGAGTCATGAAGTATCGGAGCATACTCACTTTCTCTTGTTATTTATAAATCAATTAGAAAGAAAAAGTCTCATTTTAGTTTGGCCAAAGAAGAAAGAAACAAATAAAGCAAAGAAGATAAAATTAAAGGAAAACATAAAAAAGGAAAGAAAGAGAAAGAATAGAAAAATAAAAAATGAAAACTATTGTCTTTATAAAAAGTCTTACGTTCTTTCAAGAAAAGGAGATTTTCTTTTTGACAGAAAAAGAGTAGTAAAAAAGGGGGTTTTCTCTCTCCCAAACGTCCTCATCTTCTTCTTCTTTAATGACAATAGCCCATAACCCTTCTCTTGTTTCATTCCAGCATAGTTCAGCCATGGAGTCCCCACCATTCCTTTCAGTCCAGCCATAGAATCTCCTTTTCTCTCTGTCACACATTTCCTTCTCCTCTAGTTTGGATAGCCAAGCAAAAAAAGGTAAGAAGATTTAAAAGGTGATTGAATCAATTCACTGATTTTTGGGGCCATGTAAGTCTTATCAATCGTGAAATTTCACTATACAAAAATTGTAGAATTCATATGACAAATTTTTTTTTTGAAAAATCATAGTTTGCCAAATTTGGAAATTCGTGTAAATTCAGATTTTTCATTCATTTGGTGACTTTCCTCAGATCATAATATTCTATTCTAGAAAATGAATATTAGTAAATTGTAAATTTGAAAAATCTAATATTCATAATTTTCTACTTTTGAAAATCATTTTTACAAATTTCTAATTTGGGACTTGTCTAATTTAAAATTTTCTGTAAAACCCTAAATTTCTTATTCGTATCTCTAGAAAAATAAATAGTGAAATTTTGAAAAAATCTTGAAAGTGGGATTTAGAGGTAAAATTTTAAGATGTTTTTGATCATTTTTAATGGAATTTGACCTCACCATTGGATTCAAAATGATCGAAAAACATATTTTACCCTGTAAGCATGCTTAAATGCGAGTCCGAATATCAAAGTTGTAAAATTCTCGATTATCGGGACCAGGCTAAAATAGTGACTTGTTCTAGAGAAAGAATTGCTAAGATTCGATCATACTATTGGGTTCGTAACGAAAAATTATTGAACATGGACTATTTATTTGTCATTTTTAGAAGATCAGAAAGTCGAATTATCGTCAAAAACGAAAAAGACATCAAGTTTAGGGGTCACCTTAGGTCAAAAATGTAAATTTTTGATGAAGACATAATTTATAGATATTAACTGGACCATTAGATCCAGAACAAAAAATTAGGCGAAATGGAATATTCATTTGTGAATTTTGGAATCCGGATGGTAAAGTTATCGTCGATCAAAATAATTGACAAAATACCGAATTTGTCCCAAATTTTATATAAAATAAAAATTTGTTCTCCGTCGCAGAAGGGAGAAAGGACAACGGTGATGAGATCTTCAAAACCACCAGGCTAGATTCAAAAATCAGCCACTTCAAATTTTGATCCATCTCGATTTTCGTGCCAATCGCCTCGATTTCCGCATACTCTTCGATCCTTTTGCCTAGACATTGTAAGGAACTTTCAATTTTTATTACTAATCGTAGATTGTGAAAATTACATTTAGGATTTTATCGAAAATTTTTGGATGTATTTCTAAAATATAGAATTCTTTTGTTATTTAAAAAATGCACGCTAGAAATTGCATGTTTCATATATTTAATTGTATTTTAACAAATTATATGTGGGTAGGATTTTTAACGAGTTATTTCCATAAATTGGGTCTTGTGCACTGCTCGGACCCCGTTTTGATATAAAATTTGTATTCTTTTTCAATGTTATTGATAAAAATAAATTGTTCAGTTGGAAAATGTGATTTAATATTCAATAAACTCATACTGAGTTGATGAATATCAGAAAATGGATATTTTATTAAAGAGATTGAAAACTATAAAAATTAGAAAAAAGGAAAAATGGTATGAAACGGTAAAATGTCAGAGTCACACCCGAGGGGTGATGTCTGCATTTTACATTGTTGTGTTGTGTGTAGGTTGATGAACAGATATCCATGGATAATATTACTGGTTGCATGTTTATTTACTTTCTGTTAGCGTAAGGCACTGTTTACATTTCCGTTATGTTATTTATTTTAGGCCGGGTGGCCACACTTGCATGGTAGGAAACTGGATATCCATTATCAGCCTTGTATTGTTAATTTCTCTTTTGTTTTCAAATGATATATATATATATATATATATATATATATATATATATATATGTAGCTATTTTGTGAGCTGTTAAAGAGTTCGTGAATGCCTGAAAGGATAGTACATCATATCATCCGGAGTGGTGTACTATCTTGGGATGTACGGTAGGGACCACCAAACTCATACGTGGTATGGGACGCGTATGAGAGTAGAGTCACAACTAGAATTTGGGATATTCCTCTCTATCTTTACCAGTGAACTTGTAATGTAAAGGTGGTCGTATACGAATGGTTTGTATATTTGGGAATCACATGCACGCCTGATAGGCATAGACGAAGATGATTAGTCAGTGATCACTAACAATCTATAGTAGTCGAACGTTCTGACACATAGAAAAGAGATCCATTGCTTACGGTCACGTCAAACGGCCAACCTGAGCCGGATAAATGGTCAACCAAGCATGGTAAACAACGACCAACCACAAAATCAGGAACTAAACGCCAGAGAAGAATTGTAACATCATGTCCCGACTGAGAGCGATCCAGTCGTGAATCCAAACTCTCTAATTCCAATACTCCACCATTGTGTATTAGATATCTGTTACTTATTTTGATATATAAAATGAAATCCATGTTTAATGTTTCCATTTGCTCAATTAGACTTGTATAAAAAAAGAATGTTATAGTGAGTACTGTTGATCGATGTAATGTTAGTTTTAAAATGTTTAGTTGTTCATCCCTATTTATATGTACCAGTTAATCGTAGTTTCTTATGTAAAATTTTGTATATTTTAAAATGATTTAGTATGCTTATTCGTTAATGTTTGAAGAGGTTATTGATAGAAATTGTGTTATTCCTTACTGGGTAATCATTGTTACTCACCATTTCCTTCTCTATTTTTTTAGTTTTAGATTTAGAGCTTAGCGAGGCAAGTATAGAGTAGAAATAAGGATCATCTGGCTTATTAGATAGACAACCAGAGTTCGTCACCTGGTAAGTACTAGAGCTATACTCCCTAGTGGTGTCGATTGTCCAAGAGTAATATAGATTTTTGTTCTGAGCGTTAGGAATTTTGTTAGAGTGAGAAGTCTCTATATAATCCTGTATATAATTTTTCTTCTTCCGCACTCTGATCTATCGTTCATTATTAGACGTATATAGGCTTCCGCTAGTATTATTATTTATATATATATATATATATGCAGGATTGTATGTCGTTTATCAGGTGCAGGTTGAATCGCCTTGGATTGCTAACATAAACAGAGGAGACTATGCCGAAATTTTGAGGTGCCACTTAATACTTTGATATCTAACATGGGGATCTGTGTTAGCGTTCGGCGGGGGGCACAAATGGTATCAGAGCATAGCATTAGATCCGTATGGGATGGAAATCTGCTATATTTTGGGAATTGACTGATACCACAGATATTAGAGCGATAATCATAGAGTGTCAATAGGAATTCGGTATCCGAGCTCATTAGTAGTCCTGTATTGGAATTACGAGTTCTTCCATGTCTAGAAGTCTATAGAGCCTAGTAAGCCTAGGATAGGATTCTAGGTTTGTTCTGTTAGTAATGTAAATGGAATACATTACTAAGTTCTAAGCTACGATAGTAATTCATAGTTACGTAAGAGCGATTTTGACCATATTCTGATAATTGCCTTGTTACGTATAACCACAAGCGAGAGGAGTGGACTAAGCAGAGACCGAAACGCAATGTAGACGAGACAAATTCTAAACCAGACCACTAACCTAATAGCACAGTTAATGTCGTTCATGGGACAGATGATTGCGTCTCATATCAAGTCTAAAGGGAAAGTATGAATAATACAACCACCACCTTGAAGTCAAATGGAAGAAGGACAATTATTATCTAATGAGAGACAAACAATTACGAAACTAGCAAATTCATAGGAAAAAATAACCATACGTGAGGAGTGAGATTGTAGATATACAAAATCAATGGATGGAAGAATTTTATAAGAAACAACAACATATACTACTAAATTAGTCGAAAGAAAAAGTTGTGGTATGTTATGAATGTAATAAATTGGGATATAAAATAGAACAATGTTCGGGTCAACGTCAATCGATTAAGGATGTGTGGCCCAAAAAGATACTAGGCAAACCAATTCAAAAAATAATAAAGCCACCAAATTTCAATAAAGTGGATAACGTACTCGTGCCACCCCGAATAGACAAGACTAGTAGTCAAAAATGAAAAATGGTACAGAACTTACCACAATTGCAAGGTGCACCGGTAAATCCAATAAATGAAGAAACACTGGACTTCTTCGCAAGAGGCAAATACTATTCGACCTGAGGGACCACTACCACAGGTCGTGCCTTTGAAAACTGAGAAAATTCCCCAGCCCAAAAGACATGTAAATCTAAGGATGTGATTGTAGAATATTCAACGATTATGTCTATCAAGATTTGGGGACTTTTCCAATCCGGTTGAGGTCAATGAGTGGGTTTTGAAGACCTGAAAGATTTTGATTATCATGTAGTACCCAAGAAATCAGTGTGTGACGGTGACTACATTCCAATTGGACGGGGAGGCCAGTCATAACGTTTTGGGAGGAATGTATTGAAAGATGGATCGTTTGAGTGGGTAGACCTCAAGAAGATGTTTGTTGATAGATTTTATTTGAGACTGCTCGAGAATTCAAGTACTAGGAGTTTTTGAGATTAGTGTAGGGTAATCTATCAATTACAGAGACTAAGATATGATGTTCATTAGGTTGTCACAATATGCGCCCGAGCTTATCTTGATAGATTTGCAGAATGCCTATAGATTCTTTAGAGGACTATAATCCTACCTAAGGGCCAGGAGGTCGATGATTGAGACTACCAATTATAGAGATACGATAAATCGATTTTAAAGGATAAAATGAGAGGAGATATAGTTACAGACCTCCAGGGGGCAAATGAGTTGACCTTAGACTTCTTTTCCTCCCAAATTAGATCCGGACAAGAGACCGATGTATTCGAAGCCAAGCTTCTCCGGATCAATATATCCATAATATAGAACTCCTCCACTATCAAGTTGCAAAGTTCCCCAATCATTGAGTTATAGAGCAATTGGAGCTCCAATGATGCCAACAGGGCCAAAGAAACCAACAAAGTAGGCTCAGAGTCTACAGACTCCAATCCACCAACTGCCTGCTTCACAGAGATCTACGAAGACATGATCGTCAACATGTTACGCATGTGGGCAGGTGTGACACATATTATTTATTCCAATAGCTACAAAAGGCTAATTACTACTAATAGTTAATAGGCTAAAGTGCGGATAAAACAAATAACAACTAAATAACTCATATAGCTATTAGTATAGAACAAGAACTACTACTTCCTAAGAGACGATAACTCATAACTCAGGCTTATTAGCTTAGTTAGTGCGTAGTATTAATAGGTAACGTAAAGGTAAGCCATACTGACACTAGTAGATAAAAATAAGAAATGTCAAGCCCTAAATTAGATATTAGCTTTGATAGAGAGCGATAAAATGATTCAAAGCGGGCCATGTAAAGTGTAGTGTTATTATGTTTTGTCAGTTCCGTCTCAACTAGTTAACTTCGACTGAATTCTAGTCGTAGCTCCATCAAGTGTTGTTCAATCGGTACACTAGTCTTTATATCAATAGTCTAGTCAATTACTCTGTATATTACGCTAATAGATAAGCAGGTGTTTCTTGTATATCCTTCATATCGAGAGCTACTTCCTCGAATATCAACGCAGGAAGTCGCGTATCTTTCCTTTCGATTGAAGATGGCTTAACTTTGGGAGGCCTAACAATTGAACTATTAGATGAAGCAGCTCTTGTTTTTTGAATTCTTGAATTGATTCTCCTTCTTTAAAAAGATAGATCATCCTTTCCCTTTCATCTTTTTATCCTCGGTGTCGGCTCTAACTCTTCTTTTGCCTTGTCATTTCACGATCGCCTTCCAGTAGAGGAATTCATTATTATCGTTCTCGTTACGTGATCAATGCCTTCTACAGACAAGCGCTCACTTCGAGACTTCGATCGTGACTCCTTTTCACTCCTCGAAACGAAAGCGCTATAAGTAAAGATAATGATTCCGTAGAAGTAGCGACTACCACCTGCCTGTGCCCACATCCATCCTAAAGAGATTTAGTAGAATATAAGTTAGGAAGTGGGTCGATGTAAAATGTGAAAAAGAATAATCTTGTGACAATGTTGCATTAATGATGACTTAATAGAATTGTGAGAAAATAGATGTAGGATTTATCCCCTCGAATAAGATTTTAAATTATAAAAATTATGACAGAGGTTTTGAAGAAATATCACGATAAGTAGAAAATATAATATTGAATTGAATATAAAGATAATGGTGTGTTTGCGGTAAGACTATGCATTGAGGAGTAATATTCATAGCAATTATTAGTAAAATATAATAGATGGTGTAATTGGTGAGAGAAGTAAGATAAAGAATAAAGAAGATGTGAAAAGATTGTTGTTGATAGACATTGATGGGGAAGTGATACAAGGTAAATTGATTGTTATCTTAGGGTTATACAAATAATGGATTTGTTGGAGTATGAATTTGAACTAGAGTGATAAATTAATTAATGTGTTGGGTTTACGGAATATGGGGGACATAAGTCTACGAGTTATAAATGAGATTGACTTGGGATTAAAGAATAGATGGAAATTGAAAATAGGTGTTGTTTATTATAATGTCATGTTAGTGGAATCACGACAAAGCTCGATAAGGTATGATTTTAATTTCGAGGATGAAATTTTTATTAAGGGGAGGGAGAATGTAAAACCCCGAATTTCTGATTCGTATCTCGAGAAAAAAATAAATAGTTAAATTTTGAGAAAATCTTGAAAGTGGGACTTAGGGGTAAAATTTTAGGATATTTCTGATAATTTTTAATGGAATCTGACCTCACCATTGGACTCAAAATGATCGAAAAACATACTTTAGCCTGTAAGCACGCTTAAATGCGAGTCCGAATATAAAAGTTACAAAATCTTCGATTACTGGGTTGGACCAGGCTAAAATAGTGACTTATTGGTAGAGAAAGAATTGTTAAGATTCAATCATACCATTGAGTTCATAACGAAAAATTATTGAACATGGACTATTTATTTGTCATTTTTGGAAATCAAAAAGTCGAATTATCGTCAAAAATGAAAACAACATCAAGTTTAGGGGTCACCTCAGGCAAAAAATGTAAATTTTTGATAAAGATATAATTTATAGAAATTGACTAGACCATTAGATCCAAAAAGAAAAATTAGGCGAAATCGAGTATTCATTTGTCAGTTTTGGAATCCGGATGGTCAAGTTATCGTCGATCAAAATTATTCACAAAATACAGAATTCGTCCCAAATTTTATATAAATAAAAAATTTTAATTTTTTTTATAACTTCGTTTCTTCCAACCCACCCAAACAGCCGTGACATATATAAACGAAAAATTCATTTTTTCTTCAATCTTCTACCTTAGATCTCTCGTAAACGGCTCGCCATCGACGACCACCGCAGAAGAGAAAAAGATCCGCAGCTTCGACATCTATAAAAACCACCCAAGAACTCTTCATTTCATCTTCTCTTTCACTCGGTATCATAGAAAATCAGCCGTATTTAGATAAGAAAATTTTGAAACTTTGACCTCGGATTTCGTCCATTTCTGGGTCAAACCGTCTTCCGACGCAAAAGAAAGAAACGTTCGCAGCCTCGACATCTACAAAACCCACCCAACTTGTTTTCGTTTCACTTTCTATTTCATCCGATATCGTCAAAAATCAGTCGTATTTATATACGGGAATTTCAAAAACTTCGACCTCGAATTTCATCAATTTCGGGGTCAAACCGTCCTCCGTCGCAGAAGGGAGAAAGGACGACGATGATGAGATCTTCAAAACCACCAGGCCAGATTCAAAAATTAGCCACTTCAAAGTTTGGTCCATCTCGATTTTTGTGCCAATCACCTCGATTTTCGTGCACACGCTTCAATCCTTTTGCCTAGACATTGTAAGGAACTATCAATTTTTATTAATAATCGTAGATTGTGAAAATTGCATTTAGGATTTTATCGAAAAAATTTGGATGTATTTCTAAAATATAGAATTCTTTTGTTATTTCAAAAATTCACGTCAGAAATTACATGTTTGATATATTTAATTGTATTTTAACAAATTATACATGGGTAAGGTATTTTAACGGGTTATTTCCATAAATTGGGTCTTGCGCACTGTTCGGACCCCGTTTTGATATAAAATTTGTATTCTTTTTCAATGTTATTGATAAAAATAAATTCTTCAGTTGGAAAATGTGATTTAATATTCAATGAACTCATATTTAGTTGATGAATATAAAAAAATGGATATTTTATTGAAGAGATTGAAAATTGTAAAAATCAAAAAAGGGAAAAATGGTATGAAACGGTAAAATGTCAGTCACACCCGAGGGGTGATGTCTGCATTTTACGTTGTTGTGTTGTGTGTAGGTTGTTGAACAGATATGCAGGATAATATTACTGGTTGGGTGTTTATTTACTTTCTATTAGCGCGAGGAGCTGTTTACGTTTCTGTTATGTTATTTATTTTAGGTCGAGTGGCCACACTTGCATGGTAGGAAATTGGATATCCATTCTCAGCCTTGTATTGTTAATTTCTCTTTTGTTTTCTGTAGACACCCCAATTTGCACGAACCCGTTAGGAAAATCCAAATTTTCTCGAATTAATTTCGATTTAGAACTCAAGATTTTCGACGGACCCACATTGCTAATTTGCATCATTTTCATGCATACATGCATCATCTCATATCATTGCATGCCCATACCTTGTCCCTAATCCACTTAAACCTATGCCCATCACCCATATCCTAACTCAAATCCATATCCCAAACCCAAATCCAAGTCCATGTCCTAACCCAAAATCAAGTCCATCCTAAGCCCAAACTCAAGTCCATATCCCTAACCCAAAACCAAGTCCATCCTAAGCCCAAACCCAAGTCCATATCCCAAATCCAAACCCAAGTCCATTCTCTCACCCCTTATATGATGACACATGTTGATACCTCATAAGCCCCCAATACCCAATGCATCATCTAATTGGAGGGTCAACTTTTCTTTTGTGAAAACTCAAGAATGCCCTTCTCAAAAGGTTTAGTCAAACCAAAAAGGTTGTTTGGTCTTTGGTAATAATCCATAAAGGTGAGAGGACTTCCCATTATGCCCTCAAAAGGTGGGAATCTTCAAGTACATACATGGAGTTCTCCCATTGGTCCATTTCAAAAATATACTTCTACCTTTGCTTTATGAGTTATTTACAAATGAACCAAAGTCTACTTTTCACCTACCACTTCACCTTTACACATGTCATCCTCCTATTCACCCTCCCAAATGTGCTTTTGTTTTCCCATTGGTCCATTTCAAAACTACACTTCCACCCTTACTTTATGAGTTATTTACAAATAAACCAAGATCTACTTTTTACCTACCACCCCACCTTTACACATGTCACTCCCCCATTCACCCTCCCAAAAGTACTTTTGTTCTCTCACCTCTATTTACCAAAAAACCAAGGATCAAAGCATGCTTTTAGGGTTTCTTCACAAATGTCATCCTTACCCTCATACAAATGAAAAATCCAAAAAGAAATAACTTAAATCTCATGTCCATTTTCTTCATTTTTAGGGTTGGACCACTTTATCCCCAAAAGTCCTCCAAAAACTCTATAAATACCCTCATTTTCTATGAACAACTCATGCTCTCAAGCCCCCATCTCTCAACCTAAAACTCTACAAAAATTCCTACTCATTCTCTCATCTTTTAAACTTCAACTCAACCCTTAACCATCTCATTCATCTCTCAAGCCTACTCTTCAAGGTCCAAGTTCACCATCAAGGGACAAGGTAGGGTTTAAGATGTAGTTTACTTATTTCAAAGTTCGCATTCTCTTCTTCTAACCCTCTCTTTATTTTATTTTTAGAAAGCCTTAGGATGTAATGTATACCCTCTCCCGTCCCCGGTAGATTGGACTAAGGTTCGATCGAAAGGATGGGGGTTGAAGCCCTTTTCACCTCAATCTCATGCATCATATTGTACACAATGCACACACTCACCTATGCATGGCAATGATGAAGAAATGTGTCACCCTCTTGATGGGGTGAAACACTAAGTTTCTAGTCATGCATACATGCATCATGGTTGTGGCCTTAAGGGAACTCCATCATGGAGTCTCTCTAAAAGTTCAAACCTACATTCATATTCATAAATTTAATGTGGCTACATGGGTCATTCTTTTCCATAGAATGCCCCTAATGTCATGTTAAAAATCAAAAACCCTTTGTTAAGGGAATATTTCACTTAATGCACACACCACTCTTACCATACATTCTCATGCATTTTAATATTTGTTTTCTTGAATCTTCTACAAAATAAAATGGCCAAGCAAGGTAACCACCTTTGGTGGAGAGGATGGGGTGCCTAACACCTTCCCCATCCTCTAATCGGACCTCCTTACCTAGATCTTAGGTAGACCTTGCCCTTTTCAACAAATGAGAGTCACTACAATGCCATGGAAAAAATGGTTTCCAAAAAATCAATTCGGGTGCCCATTCACACCCATTTCCAAAAAAGAATGGTGGCGACTCCAAACAATGTAGTATTGAGGTTCATTGTGAACATTTCATGTCTACATTTTCAAATTAAAATAATATATATATGTAGCTATTTTGTGAGCTGTTAAAGAATTTGTGAATGCCTGTAGGGATAGTGCGTCATATCATCCGGAGTGGTGTACTATCTTGGGATGTACGGTAGGGACCACCAAACTCACACGTGGTATGGGATGCGTATGAGAGTAGAGTCACAACTGGAATCCGGGATATTCCTCTTTATCTTTACCAGTGAACTTGTAATGTAAATGTGGTCGTATAGGAATGGTTTGTATATTTGGGAATCACATGCACTCCTGATAGGCATAGACGAAGATGATTAGTCAGTGACCACTAACAATCTATAGTAGTCGAACATTCTGACACATAAAAAAGAGACCTATTGCTTATGGTCACGTCAAACGGCCAGCTTGAGCCAGATAAATGATCAACCAAGCGTGGTAAACAGCGACCAGCCACAAAATCAGGAACTAAAAGCTAGAGAAGAATTGTAACATCATGTCCCGACTGGGAGAGATCCAGTCGTGAATCCTAACTCTCTAATTCCAATATTCCACCATTGTGTATTATGTATTTGTTGCTTATTTTGATATAGAAAATGAAATCCATGTTTAATGTTTCCATTTGTTCAATTAGACTTGTATAAAAAAGAATGTTATAGTGAGTACTACTGATCGATGTAATGTGAGTTTTAAAATGTTTAGTTGTTCATCCATGGCTATATGTACCAGTTAATCATAGTTTTTTATGTAAAATTTTGTATATTTTAAAATGATTTAGTATGCTTATTCGTTCATGTTAGAAGAGGTTATTGATATAAATTGTGTTATTCCTTACTAGGTAACCATTGTTACTCACCCTTTCCTTCTCTATTTTTTTAGTTTCAGATTCAGAGCTTGGTGAAGCAAGTATAGAGTAAAAATGAGGATCATCTGGCTTGTTAGATAGACAACCAAAGTTCGTCACCTGGTAAGTACTAGGGCTATACCCCCTAGTGGTGTCGATTGTCCAAGAGTAATATAGATTTTTGTTTTGAGCGTTAGGAATTTTGTTAGAGTGAGAAGTCTCTATATAATCCTGTATATAATTTTTCTTCTTCCGCACTCTGATCTATCGTTCATTATTAGACTATATAGGCTTCCGCTAGTATTATATTTTGTATATATATATGCAGGATTGTATATCGTTTATTAGGTGCAGGTTGAATCACCTTGGAATGCTAACATAAACAGAGGAGATCATGCTGAAATTTTGAGGTGCCACTTAATACCTTGATATCTGATATGGGGATCTGTGTTAGCGTTCGGCGGGGCGCCACATTTTCTATTTTGGGAAGTTTTTTTTTCAAGTTTCTAATTTTGGAGCTCATTTTGTATTCATAAACTTCTAATTTAGGAAATTCCAAATTTCTAGTTTAGAAACTCCATAAATTATCAAATTAGAAATTTCATATTCACAATTTTCTAACATTGGAAATTTTCATAAATTCCTATCTTAATTAATTGGGAAAATATTTGCATATGTGGATTTTAATTGAAATATTGCATGTGAACTTTGGAGCATAGGCTAGAATTAAGGTTTTTTCAAATATTTTGATTTTTGTACGAAATTCGAGAAATCATGTAATATTTAAGAGAATATTGGTCATAAGATTCGTTTAACACATCCAATGTAAATTAATAATGAAGGGATCATAACTTGTAATGAAGATCGAGTTGATGTTCCCAAGTCTTTTCAAGAACCATTGCAAGGAATTGGCTAGGACAAGGACAAAGTGGATGGAAGAGGTATTACAAGGCTTGATTGTGGAAGTACAACATGAAGAGGTTGCTCTAGAAGATTCTAAGACTATATTTAAAGATATCAAAGCTTTACCTAGGATGGTCAACTATCTTTTTATGCAAGGGATCGATTTGGAAGATCAAGTTAGATGCAAGGGTTAATTTGGAATTTTATGTTCTAATTGTCCTTAGTTTTAGTCTTTTATTTACTAAGGACTAATTAGGCCCAAACCTCATCTAATTTGCCTATAAAAACAACCCACATGTTATATTTTAAACATAATTCTAATTCTAAGATTTTGAAGTTTATTCAAGAAACTTATGCTTGTCTTCATGTGTTCTTCTTTATGAGTTCTTGTTGGAGTTCTTGATCGAGTGCATGAATCTTCGACTTATCAAAGGAGTGATCAACCTTTGTAACGTCTCAAGATTGAAGTTTTAAGGATATAGCTTCCTTAAGGTTCTAATCCGATCTACATCAATTTATTCCTAAGAAATTTAGAAGGTTTTGAAGCCATCAAATTCAAGGGTTCCTAAAGGAGATCGTCCAGAGGAATCCATATCAATGGAGAACATCTAGAGGGGATCACATCATTTGGTATCAGTGCAAGAAAGATTGCTGGAAAATTAGATCATCGTTGCGGAAAATCTTCGAAGATTTGGTTAGCGTAACATACGAATTGGAGATCAAACGGGTTGATTCATGCTCCCCAACATAGATTCCGACCAATTCAAAAACCAAGGTTGCTGGGAAACCAGGTTATAGATTTCTAAAACCAATCTTAATTATGTTCTTGAATTTTTCTTTTTCTTTCATTTGTAATGATTCTTCTAAATGGTCTCTCATCGTAAAATATTCAGACATTGATCTCTGAATTTCGTTCTTACATATGCATCTCGTCCTTACATGATTCAATTATAAAGATCAACAAACTCATATGCTGGAATTTGAATTCACTGCAACAAAGGATGATATTGTTTGCATTTATCCTTTTCCTCAATGTGTTATAAACCAAATTTCGGATCTACCATGTGTGCCTTCAGCATCAAAAGATTGAGATCTCAGAAAAAACTCATGTTTAAATGTTCAAATTGCAGAAAAACTCTTGAAGGAAGTTGATATAAATTCTTTAAAAACAATTAGTAAGACATTTCTTTAAAAATGACTTCTTTTTTCGCTGTAATTCTGGTGGTTTCATTGAAAAATTCAGATCTGAACAAGGAAGATTCAGATCAGTCACGTTATTCTCAGAAATTCAGCCTTTTATAAAAAACAACGTCCTACTAAAGAAGAATTAGTCGCAACATTCTTGCTGAAATTTCAGAACAGCTTTTATAAAGAAAACTCTTGAAGTTGCTACTCTCGTTGGTTGCTGTTTTTTTTTGCTGTGTTGTTTTTTTTTTTCAATGCAACACCCTTCAAAGGGTTTCCATATCATTTGGTATAAAACGACAACAAATTGCAGATTTTCTTGCTGTCTACAAATACTTTCTTGTTGAAACTCCAGCATAGCACTTTAAAATTCTGATCTAAATTTGTTTTCTTTAAAAAGAATTTCAGCCCCAACGTGTATCTTTTATTTTTTTTAAAAATAATAAATATATATATATATAATAAATAAACAAGAACATGTATGGTCTTACAATAAAACACCTTCAAATAACGAAAACAATTTCTAGGTAAAACATTTCTAGGTGAGTTTTAACCACAACGTATATGTTTCTTGATAAGTTTCAAGAAGAACATTTCTGGATTTGTTGTTGCTGCTAATTTGTGTTGTTCCTCAACTTTTTCGATAGTAAATCATCTACTGGAGTATATGTTATTTTAATAGAATTAAATCACTAATTCCATTATAAAAGTTGTTGTAAATTCTTCAAATAATTCATACAGAATATGTGCTGAACATAAACGTTTCTTAAGAGACCACTTCGACATTACATTCTAATAAGGACCATATAAAGAGCTGGATTTTGCTTTGAGTGGTACAAGGGAAAATAGTGATCATCATCGAAGAAAAAAAAAGAGAAACAACATAGTGTTGAAGACATGAGTAAGAAAGGAAGAGACCCCCAAGAGGTCGACATGAGATTATTCATTCAGGTCGTTCATGATCAATTCAAATTATTGAATTCACGGTTGGACAATATGGAATCCTCTTATGAATCTAAACCATATCGAAGACATGAGTTAGATGAAGAAGAAGCTAATTTCGACGTGGACAAAAGGGTTGATTTCAAGGGAGATAACAATTTAGGTAGCATAAAGATGACCATTCCGACTTTTTAACGAAAGAATGATCCTAAATTATATTTGGAGTGGGAAAGAAAGGTTGAGCACGTATTTGATTGTCATAATTATTCTGAGGATAAGAAGGTAAAATTAACCGCTGTGGAATTTACAAATTATGCCAGTATATGGTGGGATCAATTGATGATCAATGGCGCAGGAATGGTGAGAGGCCTATACAGTCATGGGAAGAGATGAAGTTGGTGATGCGTAAAAGATTTATACATAACCATTACTATCAAAATTTGTATATAAAATTGCAAGAGCTGGTTCAAGGTTCCATGAGTGTAGATGATTATTATAAGGAGATGGAAATCGCCACAATTAGAGAAAACATAGAGGAAGATATAAAACCAACCATGGCCAGATTCATTGCCAAATTGAATAAAAAGATTGTTGATGTGGTTGAGTTGCAACATTACGTAGAGATGGAAGAGTTGTTGCACAAAGCCATTAAAGTGGAAAAGCAAATCAAGTCTAAAAGATTCAGATTTGGTTCATTTTCTAGTAATCCATGGAGACCAAATTGGAAGGATAACAAATCCACTTTCAAACCAAAAGAAGAAGCAAGGTCAAAGAATTTAGTTTATGTTTCTAAAGATAAACCCCAAATAAAATCTCTTACTAAGTCACGTGAAATTAAGTGTTTTAGGTGCCAAGGATTCGGACATATTGCTTCTGAATACCCAAACAAAAGGTTTATGCTTGTAAGAGAAAATAGAAAAATTGAGAGTGCTAGCTCAAGTGACAATGAGATGCCACCATTAGAGAATTGTTTTGATGATGAAGTAGAAGAATCTGTGCATGGTGATTTGCTTGTTACTAGGAGAGCTCTGAGTATACAGCTTAAAGATGTAGGAGATGAGGAGCAACGTGAGCATATATTTCACATAAGGTGCCACGTGAAGGATAAAGTTTGTACGTTGATCATTGATAGTGAGAGTTGTACTAATGTTGCTAGTACCTTATTGGTAGAGAAGTTGAATTTGAAGTGGAAGAAGCATCATAAACCATACAAGTTACAATGGCTGAATGACTATGGAGAAGTGAAAGTAAACAAACAAGTTCAGGTGCCCTTTTTGATTGGCAAGTATGAGGATGAGGTTCTTTGTGATGTGGTATCAATGCATGCTGATCATATATTGCTTGGTCGACCGTGGCAGTTTGATAGGAGAGTGTCGCATGATGGATACAGAAATCGATATTCTTTTGTAATGAACAACCAAAAAGTTTTATTGGCCCCTCTTAAACCTTTACAAGCTTATGAGAATTAGGTTAGGATATCAAGAGAGTGCAAAATGAAAGCGAATCCAAGGTGTGAGCAAAAAGGAGAGAAAAATGAGCAACGTGGAGAGGAAAATAAAATACTGAGTGTAATTGCTAAAAAATATGAGGATAAGAGTGTCATGATGGCAAGGCAACAAGTACTAGTACTTATGCACATGGATAATATATTTGTTGTTGTTGATAGGTTTAGTAAAATGGTCCATTTTATTGCATGTACTAAAACTAACGACGCAACGCATACTGCTGATTTGTTCTTTAAAGAAGTAGTTAGATTGCATGGGTTGCTTAAGTCAATTATTAGTCACAGAGATGTTAAGTTCTTAAGTTATTTTTGGTGCACTTTATGAAATAAATTAAGGACTAAACTTCTATTTTCTACTGTTGCGTATCCTCAAACGGATGGTCAAACTGAAGTAGTTAATAGG
Organism: Akebia trifoliata; assembly: GCF_017979445.1. Taxonomy (NCBI): domain Eukaryota; kingdom Viridiplantae; phylum Streptophyta; class Magnoliopsida; order Ranunculales; family Lardizabalaceae; genus Akebia; species Akebia trifoliata. The sequence goes on along the minus strand of NC_141381.1, from coordinate 12,826,760 downwards.
ACACTCACTACTTTGTTCGTGCTATCATTCAAAAAAACTTAAAACAATGGGAGAAGTGTTTACCACATATTGAGTTTACATATAATCAAACTGTTCATTCTACTACTTCATTTTCTCCTTTTGAAATTATTTATGATTTTAATCTTTTAAACTTGTGGATATTTTACCTTTGCCTACTAATAAGCATGCCAATCTTGATGGTCAGAAAAAACAGATTTTGTGAAAGCTTTACATGCCAGAGTTTGGGTCAACATTAACAGGAAGATTGAGCAATATGCTAAGCAAGCTAATAAAGGGGCATTTGAAAGTTGTCTTCCAACCTGGAGATTGGGTTTGGGTGCACTTGCGTAAGGAGAGGTTCCCTACACAAAGGAAGTCAAAATTACAGACTAGAGAAGATGGTCCATTTCAAGTTTTGGAACGAATCAATGATAACTCCTACAAACTAGATTTGCCAAGCGACTATGGTAATGTTAGTGCAATTTTTAATGTTGTTGAGTTATCTTTATTTTATGTAGGTGATTTGAGGATGAAACTTTTTGAAGAGGGAAAGAATAATGGAGATCAAGTTGATGTTCCCAAGTCTTCTCAAGAACCATTGCAAGGAATTGACTAGGACAAGGACAAAGCGGATGGACAAGACATTACAAAGCTTGATTGTGGAAGTACAATACGAAGAGGTTGCTCTAGAAGATTCTGAGACTAAATTTAAATATGTCAAAGCTTCACCTAGGATGGTCAACTATCTTTTTATGCGAGGGATCGATTTGGAAGATCAAGTTTGATGCAAGGGTTAATTGGGAATTTTATATTCTAATTATCCGTAGTTTTAGTCTTTTATTTACTAAGGACTAATTAGGCCCAAACCTTATCTAATTTGCCTATAAAAACAACCCACATGTTACATTTTAAACAAAATTTTAATTCTAAGATTTTGAAGTTTATTCAAGAAGCTTATGCTGATTTTCATATGTTCTTCTTTATGAGTTCTTGTTGGAGTTCTTGTTTGAGTGCATTGAATCTTTGACTTATCAAAGAAATGTGTGGGGTCTCAAGATTGGGGTTTTAAGGACATAGCTTCCTTAAGGTTCTAATCTGATCAACATCAATTTATTCCTAAGCAATTTAGAACGTTTTGAAGCCATCAAATTCAAGGGTTCCTAGAGGAGATCGTCAGAGGAATCCATATCAATGGAGAACATCTAGAGGGGATCACATCAGGTTCGGTGCCTAAAATCTTTCAAAACCCATAATGTGACTCCTTACCCATTTCTCTTACTCGTGGACCAACCCGACCCATTTTAGAGTTATCTATGGTTCCTAAATCTAAACTAGGTGGCGACTCCCAATTCCTAGAAAATCCTCAATTTACCAATTGGATCTCTATTCGCTATTTAGTGAAAAGGGTCGAGACGATTTCAACAGGTTTAAAAAGTTCATATATGGTTTGAAGCAATCATCTAGGCAATATTACTTTCGATTTCATAGAGCCATTACTTCAAATAGATTTATGATGATGAATGAGTACCATTGTGTGTATGTTAAGTGGAGTGAAAATAGTTTCTTAGTGTTGTCTTTATATGTTGATGACAATTCTATTACTTGGAAATGATATGGAGTTAATTGTTGTCATTCAAAAGTGGTTATCCTCAAATTTTGACATTAAGCATATGTGTAAAGCAAATTTGTACTTGGAATTAAGATCACTTGTAATCACTTCAAGACACCTCTTTGTTTGTCTGAAGAGATTTATATTAAAAGAGTGCTTGTGCATTTCTGTATGCAAAATTGTAAACTCAAAGACACTCCATTTTAGAAGGGATATTCCTTATATCTTGATCTTTGCCCTATGACGGATGTATAGAATAAAAAGATGGCAAAGTGTCCTATGCAAATATAATTGGAAGTTTGATGTATGCTATGAAGTGTACTCGACCAGATATTTGCCTTGCAATAGGATTTGTCAGTTGTTATTAAGGTAATCTAAAAACTACTCACTGAAATGCAATAGAGAGGATATTTTGATACTTGTGTGGGATTGCAGATTATACATTATGTTATTAGGAAGCAAATTTGTGATTACATGGCTATAGTGATATTGATTGGGCTAGTGATCTAGATGAACGTAAATTCATATCAAATTATGCATTATTGCTTGAAGGTGGTATTGTTTCTTAGTCTAGCAAAAAATAATCTTGTATTACATTATCCACAATGAAGTAGAAATATATTGCATGTAGTGTTGCGATTCAGGAAGCTAAGTGATTTAGAGGGTTCCTTATTCGACTCAATGTAATGTATAGTGCTAAACATCCTGTATCATTATATTGTAATAGTATGGCAACACTAGCATATGCAAATGATCCTAAATACTATGGAAAATCAAAGTACATTGACATTCACTACTACTACAATCGAGAAATGGTTGCACAAAACAGAGTAGTCCTATCACATTCTTCTTCAGGTCAGATGGTAACAAATCATGTGACTAAATCTATTTCCCGAGACATTTGTCATATTCATTTTAGGAGTTTTGGACTTCGTAGGTGTAGATTTGTAATTGTAAGACTTTTAGATTTATTATTACTCTTTGATATTTCCTTTTATAAATATTTATTCTTTTCAATTGATTATATCACCATTATATTGTATTCCTTTTTTATTATCTTATGCCCACACACTTTTAACTGTGTTTTTTGAACATGGACTTCATTTCCGTCATCAGACTAAGATTATTATTTACACAATGATCGCCTTGATGCATAGACTGTGAGCATGAAACTATTATTTAGAAAATTAAACCCCAAAGGTTGAGCCAATTTAAAAGGCACAATGATTGCGAGTTTGATAATTGTATTAATGTTACTATGAATATTGTTGAGTGAGATTCATATGAATCAAATATGATTCGTAGACTTATAAAATCATATAGCTTGAGAAAGTCGGATATGAACTTTAATCTGGTGTTTTGGTAAGTAATTAGATTGGAAAGTTCAGGTTAGGCGCTCATTAGGCGATTAGATTTAGATCCATGTGGTGTTGAGGTTGACAAATTCTTGAGAAGCTCCACCATAGCATGTAAGTCATACTACATGTGTTATTTATTTTACAACCTATTTTTACCCATATGAGTAAGTAATGGTTCATTGTTTCCTTACTGTGTGAGTATATTGAATAATTAGGTGATTATTATGCCATTAGTGATTAATGACGATGTTGTAAAATAGCGGTCAATGTTTACTGACTCTAGCATGTTACCTATTGTAGATGCGTGATTCTTAAACTTCCAAATATCACTTCTATGAAGGTTTGGAGTTGCCACCATTCATATGTGTAAAAGGGTGTGAATGGTCACCCGATGTGCATTTTAAAAAAAATCTCATTTTTTATGTTTAATAACTCTAGATGGATAAGATACTGATCCAATCGAAGATTGGGGTAAGTGACTCAATTTAAGAAAAGGAAAGGTGTTAAGCACCCCTTTCTCTCCACCAAGTGGTGGTAACCTTAAAAATTCGATCATTTTGTTTGAAAATGTAAAGTAACATAAAGTGCCATGCGTCGATAACTTGTACTCTAAGTAGTGATTTACTTTTGGCTCGATTATAAGATCATCCTATTGAAGGAAATGATACTTATAAACACTTAGCCTTAGAAACTATGTGCTTTTGAAAAATATTGGCTATGGTTATGGGTCCATTCTCATGAGTTGAGAAGTACCCGAATACCGGTTGCCTCAAATCAATTGGAAGGATTAAATCGATTTTATTTTGAAAGTAGTTACAATCCCTATACTTTCAATCTAATCGAAATCCGATCTATCGAATATAAGGGAGGAGGTATTACATCTTAAGTCTTTCTCAAAATAAATTAAAGAGGTGAGGGGATAGTAGTAGAGGGATATGGAGAGGAGAGAGAGAGAGAGAGAGAGGAATGGGTGTGTATTCCTTTGACCCTTAAAGTTTTAATTTTTCTTTTTTTCCTTCCTTCTTCTTCTTCTTTGAGTCCTTGGTGGAATATGAAAGTGTTTTTTTTTCTTTTAGATTAAAATAAGAGAGTGAGAATGAAATAGAAGAGAGTTAAGGGAAGATTTTTTTCGTCTAAGTCTTGATGTCCATTTTGAAAGGTAAGGAGGGTATTTATAGGTGTTTGAAGGTTATTTTAGGAGTATAATTGGGTGAAATAATGGAAGAATGGAGAATGACATGGGATTTGAAGGTGAGGGGGTATGAAATTTAGAGTTGGGGTGAGGGTGGTTGTGTAATGAGCGTAGATGGATAGTTTTTTTATCCAAGTGGTTTGGATCATAACCAATGTGACGCCCCGCCAAACGCTAACACAAATCCCAAGGCCAAATCTCAAGGTACTAGGTGGCACTTCGAAATTTCGGCATGGTCTCCTCTGTTTATGTTAGCGTTTCACGGAACTCAAACCTGATAAACCAATTTATAACAAAACCTGTATATAAAAATGTAGATACAGGAAAATAACAGCGGAAGACTAATTACATCTAACATGTAAGTAGATCAGAGTGCGGAAGATTTATCAATATACAGGCTTACCAAAACATTCTCACTCTAACATAGGCCTAAACTCTCAATCCAAAAACTACACACATCCTGGATGAAACTGACAACGCTAAGGGATGTGGCCCTAGTGCTCACCAGGCAATAAACTCTGATCGTCGATCTGATCGACCAGATACTCTTCAATTACTGACTCTACGCCTGCCTCGGTAGCTGCAAGTGTTGAAACTAAAAAAAATAGGAAGGAAAAGGGTGAGTAACAATGGTTACCCAGTAAGTCCACAGCCAATTCCTACTAATAACCCTTCCTAAGCATGATCGAATAAAGCATACTGAACATTTTAATACATGCAAGGTTTTACAAGATAAAATACGATCAACTGGTACATATAGCCAGGGATGAGCAACTAAACAGTTGAAAAAATTACACATAACATTAATCATCCATACTCATTACACATTCTCCATTTTATGCAAATAATGTTGACAACATTGAAATAATAGACATGCTTCTCAGTTTATAATTCGAAATATAACAACAGATACATAATACAAATGGTGGAGTATTGGAATTAAAGAGTTGGGATTCACGACTGGATCGCTCCCAGTCGGGACATGATATTCCTCAATAACATTGTAGTTCCTGATTTTGTGGTTGGTCGTGTCTACCACGCTTGCGGAACCATTTATCCGGCTCAGGCTGGCCGTTTGACGTGACCGTAAGCAATGGGTCTCTTTTCGATGTGTCAGAACGTTTGACTACTACTAGATTGTTAGTGATCACTGACTAATCATCTTCGTCTATGCCTATCAGGCGTGCATGTGATTCCCAAATGACACTCCACTCGTATACGACCACCTTTACAATACACGTTCACTGGTAAAGATAAGAAAGGAATGGACCCGGATTCCAGTTGTGACTCCACTCTCATATGCGTCTCATACCACGTATGAGTTTGGTGGTCCCTACCGTACATCCCAGGATAGTGTACCCCTCCGGATGATGTGACACACTATCCCTTCAGGCATTCACAAACCCTTTAACAGCTCACAAAATAGCTACGTGCATATATGATTTTTCATTTAAAACAAAAGAGAAATTAACAGAACAGGGTTGAGAACGGATATCCAGTTCCTACCATGCAACCGTGGCCAATCGGCCTAAAATAAATAACAGTACTCAGCGCAAGCGCTAACATAATCGGAAATAAACATGCAACCCTTTCATTAATAACCTGAATATCCTTTCACCAACCTACACACAACATACAATGTAAAATGCAGACATCACCCCTCGGGTGTGATTCTGACATTTTACCGTTCATTCCCTTTTCCCATTCTCTCAACATTCTCATTTTTCATCCTTTCAAATCAACCATTCATTTTCAATCTTTCAAAGTCATTCTTTTGGTCTTTCCATTGAAAACCACCGAAGTTTATTCAAAAACAAGGTCCCAGCAATGCTCGGGACCAAAGCTGTTAAAAATAGAGAAAACTGGTGAAAATTTGGCTAAGTGTCAGAAACTCAATTTTTCAAAGTTCTCGAAATTAAAAATGGGTTTTTCGAAATGAAAGTCTTGATCATGAGATTCGACACCATATAGTTTTTGTAATCTAATTCAAAGGAACGCGAAAGTTATTTCATTTTGAAAACGTTGAAAATTACGTTTTGTTCTTGAAACCAAAATTCGGATTTTGATCCTTTGAGATTTGGATCTTAAAATCATTCCCATTGTTCCGAAATGGGGGGTAAAACCTTAATTTCTTTAAAGAACTTAATAAATGTTTTTAATGAAATAAAGGGTGAGAAATAGTGTACGAGGTCAAGCCAAGAGTCAGAGTCTGTTTTTGACTCAGAACAGTGCTGTCGGCAGCAGAACCTTGTTCTGTCGGTGGAACCGATGGTTCCTGCCGACGGAAGAAAATTTTCGATGGCAGAAGCTTCATTCTGTCGGTGGAACCGACAAAATGCCTTCGGCAGGTGCCGGTGGCACCGACCCTTCCCGCCGACAGCCTGAACCTCACTCGCGATTTTTGGGTTTTTCGATCCCTTCTTTGGATCTTTGTTCCATTCTTCAAATCCATCAATCCACCCACGAATTCAACATTTAAAATATAGATTAAACACATCAAATCCTTATTTCTAGCATGAATTTCAATTAAATAAAGATTTCTATGATTTAAAACAAGCAACACATTTTTAACAAAATCCTTAAATGCAAATTTCAGAAATCTAAAGCTACCAATAAGAATTGGAAGTCCCTTACTTGGTTTTGAACGCCAAGGGTACAAGCTAGCACTATAATTCAAGGTTGGATGGCTCAAGAGTCAAGGTTGGACTGACTTGGATGCGAAACGAGCGAGGGTTTGCAAGGTATCCGACAATGACGTTTTCCTTCTCCTCTAAAATGAAGCATAGACCTAGCTCCTAACTCGATGAAGCCCTCGGACGGAAGATGTGGAGGTTTACTCGAGCTACCCGGCTGGTTTTTGATGGAGGATGGAGAAAATGAACAAGAATGAACAACCAAAGGTGGTGAAGTTGTAGCCCTCGTCGTGGCCGACAACTTTGCCTTCTTCGTCGAGGTTCAACTCGGCTTCGTTCGCGCACAAACTTGACGGAAATGGGTCGAAATCCTAGGGTGGAGAAGTGGCTGTCGTTTGGGGTTTTCTTAGAGAAGAAGAGGAAAGAATGAAATAAAAGAAATCAGATTCCTTTTTATAATAAAGCTGAGGGGCATGCTTGTAATTTCCCCCTTATTTCTAGTTTCGATCATAACTTAACTATTTGGACTCGGAAAACGACAAACGAATATACCATTTCGAATAATTTTTCGATTCGGATCTAATGTTGTCATGAAATCTTTTCGATTCTTGCTCTAATGAAATTCCACTGTTTTGGGTCCCACTTAACACGAAATTCGAGGATTCTATAACTTCTCTATCCGAATTCGAATTCGGACTTGCTTACAGGCTAATGTATATATTTCGATCCTTTTGAATCTAATGGCGAAGTCGATTCGCCTCGAAATTAATCATAACAAAATCCGAGTATTTTACTCTAAGTCTCTCCTTCGATATTTTCTTCCAAATCTCACCATTTAATTTTCTCGAGATATGAGTTGAAAATCCGGGGTGTTACATTCTCCCCCCCTTAAAAAATTTCGTCCTCGAAATTTGAATCATATCTTATTGAACCTTTTCACCACCCCACTAACACAATATGTATAACCAACAACACCGGTATGCGATTATCATTCATTCAAGTTTTCAAGCCCATTCCTTTTATAACTCCTAACCGCATGTCACATAGTTTTCATCAACCCAATACATGCATCCATTAATCACTCCAAATCATTCTCATGCCCCAACTAATTTATTATTTGTATAATCCTCAAATACAATCAACTCACGTCATATCAATTCCCCACCAATTTCTATCGATAATTCCTTCATACCTCCTCTATCTTTTATCATTGTTTTCCTTGCCAACTATATCGCCTAGGATGCGCTTGCACCTGCAATGAAAATCACTCTTTAATATGTTGTTTTACTACAAACACCACTATACTAACACTACTTCGCAAATCACATCAAATCTTTATTCCCAATACACCAATATTTCTACATCCGAATCCATATTCCAAGTTTTGCTTATCGTGATATTTCCTCAAGGCCTTTGTCATAATCTTCGTGATTTAAAAACCTTAATCATGAGGGTAACTCTTACATCAAACAAATTGTTTCACAATTAAATCACGCGTGAAGGGTATGAAAAACACTTCTTCGGCATAGCACGTAGAACACGCGGTGAACCTACTTAAAATCCATTCAACTATTTCAAACGGTACCATAAGCCGCAAGTCACATGCCTTCTTTCCCTACTCCCAAAATCACAGTATTGGCCGGCTACTGTTTAAATATCATTGTAATATCAATTAATTCTTATTCATGTAACTATATATTTTTCCTAGATCATACATATCTCCACTTATCACCCAATACTGATAGTACCATGATTAGCCCTGACAAATCTCACAGCTATCTCTCGTGAATTTCAATTCGTAAACAGTATCGTTGTCTTACCTTCTTTATCTATCTTCTCACAATTCCCTTAAGTCACCATAAATGCAACCTTATCATAACATTATTCTTCCTCGTATCTTATATTGATCCACCTTGTTTTCAAAACTACATTTTCTACCTAAGTCTTCCCTACCGTCATTCCAATTCGTTTTCGCAATACTATTCACTCATACAATCGTCAAATTCAACATGCTTCCCCATTCATAAATTCATTTCTTACATCTCCTAATGAAGCGCATCTTTTACACATCAAGTTTTACCTTCAAATACTCGTTCGTTTTTGTCACACACCAAATTTCGATTGTTAGATTGCACACCTCTATTCGGTAGATTCCTACTTAATCTTTTCAAAAACCTAATTCCTCCTTTACAAGGCATCATTCTACCCTCACTTTCTAACATTTACTTTTAGCCTTAATCCACACATACTCAACACCATATTATTATCATGTTATGACTACACTTATATCACAACATACATTTCTACTCATAATACTCCTTCCTACCTTACCTAACTGTGCCTATCTCACTAACATTATTTGCCCCATAGTTCTCAACTTTTTCGATAGTGATGTAACTAGTTTTATTACTAGATCTATCTCAATAAATTTCTAGCTCCGATAAGTGTGAAAAATCTTAGAACCAATATATGATCTAAAGGAATCAATATTAAATAGAACTCCAATTTCTAACATCATAATTAAAAATTCGTACCTCCCAAAACTTCGTCGGAGATAGGTGCTTTCTCCTGGGTCACAACCCTTGCTTGCGACTGTGATAGATGGCATTCTCTCACGATATGTCCCACCTGACCACACGCGAAACATGCCAACGATTTTGTCTTCGTAGATCTTTGTAGAGTGAGCCATTGGTAGGCTGGAGTCGGAAACCTCTGGGTCTGTATCGTTGGTACTCTTGGCCTTGCCGGCATTGATGGAGCTCCAACTGCTCTATGACTTAGTGAAGAGGGAACCCCACAACTCGGTGGTTGAGTAGCTCTATACTGTGGGTAAACTGATCTAGGGAAGATTGGCCTCGAATACATCGGCCTCTTGGCCGGGTCTGATCTAGGAGATGGGAGGTCGAGGGTTGACTGGTCTGTCCCTGGCACGTCTGTAATTCCATCCCTTCCCGTTTACGACCACTAGTTCGGTCCGCTTGTGATGGTATAAGCATGTCATCGATCTTGTTAAAATCCGATGACCTTATTGTTCCTTGAATTTTCCCATCTAACATCTTTCTGAGCCACGCATCTTTAATTGGTCGACGTGGACCTGAGCATTGCACCCCTGTGTGTCCCAACTTACCACATTCATAACACACTATCACTTTTTCTTTTGATCGATTTAGTATTATATGTTGTTGCTTCCTACAAAACTCCTCCATTTCTTGAACGGATAATTCTATAGTCTCGCTTCTTATGTATGGTCGTTTTCTCCGTGACCCTACTAGTTTCGTAATTGTCTGTCTCTTGTTGGATCCTAAGTGCCCTTCTTCAAATAGGCTTGGAGGCGATGATTGTACTATTCCTATTTCTTTTCGTAGTCCTCCCTGTGTTGGGATATCTACCTTAGGGTCCTTATGGGATTCATCCTTAAGATGGTGGTTGAGTTTTTCTCGAGCTTCTGTTTAGTAGTTTCTAGATCTCTTCTTGTGAGTTCAATATCCGTGTTGATTGAATACCGACTAATAAACTTCTTTATCAATTCATGGCATGTTCTTACCCGAAATGAATCCAATGACATTAGCCAGCAAAGGGAAAAACCTGTAAGAGTTCTTTGAAAAAGTTGTGTCATCTGTTCTTCATTCAAACCATGAGTTGCATGATACTAACATATACTTTTAAGTGAGTCCTAGGACATCCAATCCTGTCAAACTTCTCCATATCTGGCATTATGAACTTCTTTGGCAGATGGACCATGGGAAATAATGTTATTACCTCTAACTCAAGAGTAAGATCATTAGGGTCTTTGATATTCTTCAAAACAATTTCAACCTGAGTTATTAGATGAGCTAAGATAGGGTCGACGTGTAATTGATCATCTTCTTGATTTTCGATGCGGTCAAACACATCTTGAGGTTCTATAGCTTTATCTTTTTTCTTTTTAATCTTCAGGGCTTCAATTTGTATCTGGAAAGAAGTGATAATTTGTGCTTGAAAAGATTTTAAAATCTGACGTAGTGTTATTTCATTCATGGTACTTATTTTTTCTTGTGGCAAAGACTAACTACTTGGACTTGACAATGGTACTGATATGAACCCTCTTGGATTAGAACCTTCTCTTAATGATCTCTTCTAGGAACCATTTAATTCAAGGGCTTCGAATGTTTTAGATTGTTTAGAAATAACTTAAAATGTTGATCGGACTAGAACCTCAAGGAAACTAAATCCTTGAAACCCCAATCTTGTGACACCATAAGGATTGATCACTTCCTTGATAAGTTGAAGATTCATGCACTCCTTCAAGAACTCATAAAGATTTCATAAAGAACTCAAACTAGAACACATGAAACAAAATAAAGTTCTTGAAGAAACTTCAATTCTCATAAAATGTAAATTGTCAATTGTGTCTCAAGTACAAGATAAGGTGCCCTTTTATAGACAAATTAGATTAAGATTAATTCTAATTAGTCCTTGGAAAAATAAAGAAAGTCTAATTAATCCTTAAGAAATAAAGAAATCAAAACTAAGGACAATTAGAGCATAAAATTTTCCAATTAACCCTTGCATCCAAATTGATCTCTTGCATAAAAAGATAGTTAACCATCCTTAATGAAACTTTGATATCTCCGAAATTAGCCTTAGAATCTTCTAAAATGGCCTCTTTGTATTATACTTCCACAATCAAACCTTGCAATGCCTCTTCCATTCTCTTTGTCCTTGTCCTAGTCATTGGACCGCCAATTCCTTGCAATGGTTCTTGAGAAGACTTGGAAACATCAACTTGAGTTATTGGGTCAACAACTCGATATCCATTATTCTCCCCCTCTTCAAAAAGATTCGTCCTCGAATCACCTACATTAAACAAAGATAAATCAGCAACATTAAAAGTTGCACTAACATTACCATAATCACTTAGCAAATCGAGTTTGTAGGCGTTATCATTAATCTGTTCGAAGACTTGAAATGGACCATCTCCTTGAGGCTATAATTTTGATTTCCTTTGGATAGGAAACTGCTCCTTACACAAGTACACCCAAACCCAATCTCCAGGGTGGAAAATAACTCTTAAGCGGGCCTTATTGGCTTGTTTAGCATATTGCTCATTCTTCCTATCAATGTTTGCTCGAACTTTGGCATGGAAATCTTTCACAAAATCTGCCTTTTTCTTACCATCAAGATTAGCATGTTCATTAGTAGGCAAAGGTAAAATATCCACAAGCATTAAAGGATTAAAACCATAAACAATCTCAAATGGAGAAAATGAAGTAGTTGAATGAATAGTCCTATTATATGTGAACTCAATATGTGGTAAATACTTCTCCCATTGTTTTTAAAAAAATTTTGAATGATAGCACGTAACAAAGTAGTAAGTGTCCTATTAACTATTTCAGTTTGGCCATCCATTTGAGGATATGCAACAGTAGAAAATAGAAGTTTAGTTCCTAATTTACTCCATAAAGTACGCCAAAAATAACTTAGGAACTTAACATCTCTGTCAGTAACAACTGACTTATATAGCCCATGCAATCAAACTACCTCTTTGAAGAACAATTAAGCAACATGTGTTGCGTCGTTGGTTTTAGTATATGCAATAAAATGGACCATTTTACTAAACCTATCAACAACAACAAATATACTATCTTTACCATTTTGAGTCCTTGACAATCCTAAAACAAAATCTATAGAAATATCAATCCAAGGTTGATTAGGTACAGGCAAAGGGGTATAGAAGCCATGCGGTCGAATTTTAGACTTTACTTACCTACATGTAATGCACTTGTCACAAACAGATTGCACATTATGCTTTATATGGGGCCAATAAAAATGCTCAAGTAAGATATCTAAAGTTTTTAGGACACCAAAGTGACCCATTAAACCTCCCCCATGACTTTCCCTTACAAGTAACTCACTAACAGAACAATTACGCACGCACAATTTATCTTTCTTGAAAAGAAATCCTTCATGCCTATAAAAGTCACCAGACGCACACTTAGTACATGCATTCCATACGTGACTGAAATCAGAATCATTGGCATACAAATCTTTAATCTAATTCAAAACCAAGTAGTTTAGTTTGCAATGAAGTAAGTAATACGTACCTTCTTGATAATATATCGGCCACAGCATTTTTCTTCCCACGTTTATATTTAATTACATAAGGAAATGTGTCTATAAACTCTAACCATTTAGCATGCCTTTTATTAAGCTTACCTTGGGTCTTCAGGAATTTCAAGCTCTCATGATCAGAATAAATGATAAATTCCCTCGGCCATAAATAATGTTGCCATGTTTGAAGAGTTCTCACTAATGCATAAAGCTCTTTGTCATAAGTAGGATAATTTAATGCTGACCCACTTAGCTTTTCACTAAAATAAGCTATTGGTTTAGAATCGTGCATCAAAACAGCTCCTACTCCAATCCCGGATGCATCACACTCTATTTCAAAAACTTTATCAAAGTTAAGCAAACACAACAAAGGTGCATTAGTTAACTTATCTTTCAAAGTTTGGAAAGCCTGATCATGCACATTAACCCAATTAAAAACAACATTCTTTTTAACAAGTGTTCATTCAAAGGTGCAGCAATAGAACTAAAATTCTTAACAAACCTTCGATAAAAACTTGCTAAACCATGGAAACTTCTTACCTCGTTCACATTCTTAGGTGTAAACCAATCCTTTATTGCCTTTACCTTTTCCTCATCAACACTAATTCCTAGCGAACTAATAACAAATCCAAGAAACACAACAGATTCCATACAAAATGTGCATTTCTTAATATTAACATATAATTGGTGTTCTCTTAACACACTAAACACAGCATGCAAATGCTTCACATGGTCATCAACCTTTTTGCTATAAACTAAAATATCATGAAAGTAAACTACCACAAATTTTCCCATGAAAGCACACAAGACATGGTTCATTAATCTCAAGAATGTACTAGGTGCCTTAGTTAAACCGAAGGGCATTACTTACCATTCATACAACCCATATCTAGTTTTAAATGCAGTTTGCCATTCATCTCCCTCTTTCATACGAATTTGATAATACCCATTCTTTAAATCAATTTTAGAAAATAAATGAGAGCCAAGCAATTCATCAAACATATCATCTAACCTTGGGATAGGATACCTATATTTTACCGTTATCTTATTAATAGCTCGACAATCTACACACATGCGCCATGTTCCATCTTTCTTTGGTACTAAGAGAACAGGAACCGAACATGGGCTGAGACCCTCCCTTACAAATCCCTTCTACAACAGTTCATCCACTTGCCTCTGTGTCTCCTTTGTTTCCTTAGGATTAGCTCTATAAGCAGGTCTATTTGGTATAGCAGAACCATGTATGAAGTCTATTTAGTGCTCAATTCCTCTTAAAGGAGGTAAACCATGTGGAATCTCCTTGGGTAAAAGATCCTCAAATTCTTGCAATAAAGACACAACAACACTAGGCAAAGATGAGTTAAGACTGTTAGTGGAAAAATAAATATCTTTGTACATAAGAACTAGAACTTGTGGCCTTGCTATCATTATACTTTTAACATCATGTTTTTCAGCAAGTACACTTAGTACTTTATTCTTCTCTCCATGTTGTTCACTTTGCTCTCCTTTTTGCTCACACCATTGTTTCTCTCTCATTTTGCACTCACTTGCTATCCTAACCTGGTCCTCATAAGCTTGCAAAGGTTTGAGTGGGGCCAATACAATTTTTCGATTGTTCATTACAAAAGAATTAACGGTTTTTATACCCATCATGCGACACTCTCCTATCAAATTGCCAAGGTCGATCGAGCAATATATGACCAGCATGCATTGGTGCCACATCACAAATAACCTCATCCACATACTTGCCTATTGAGAAAGGAACTCGAACTTGCTTGTTTACCTTCACTTCTCCACAATCATTCAGCCATTGTAGCTTATACGGTTTAGGATGTTTCTGCCATTTCAAATTCAACTTCTCTACCAACAAGCTACTAGCAACATTGGTACAACTCCCACTACCAATAATCAATGTACAAACGTTATCCTTCACATGGCATCTTGTGTGAAAAATATGCTCACGTTGCTCCATATCTCCTTCATCCTTAGGCTCTATACTCAAAACTCTCCTGGTGACAAGTAAATCACCATGCACAGGCTCTTCTACTTCAACATCAGAACAATCCTCTAACGGAGGCATCTCATTGTCACTTGAACTAGCACTTTCAATGTCACCGTTTGCCAAGACAACCATAACCCTTTTGTTTGGGCATTCAGAAGTAATGTGTCCGAACCCTTGACATTTAAAACACTTAATCTGACGTGACTTAATAAGAGGCTTTGTTTCAGGTCTATCTTTAGGAATAGAAATTTAAGGCTTCGACTTTGCGTCTTCTTTTGATTTGAAAGGAATTTTGTTGTCCTTCCAATTTGGTCTCCACAGATTATTAGAAGATGATTCAGATCTGAACCTTCTAGACTTGATTTGCTTTTTCACTTTAATGGCTTCGTGCAGTAACTCTTCCATCTCCACATAATGGTGCAACTCAACCACATCATCAATCACTTTGTTCAATCCGGCAATGAATCTAGCCATGGTTGCTTCTCTATCTTCCTCTATGTTTGCTCTAATCATGGCAATCTCCATTTCTTTATAATAATCCTCTACACTCATGGAACCTTGAACCAAACCTTGCAATTTGATATACAAATCTCGATAGTAATGGCTCGGAATAAATCTTTTTCGCATCACTGACATCATCTCATCCCATGATCGAATAGGTCTCTCACCATTTCTGTGCCTATTGATCACCAATTGATCCCACCATATACTGGCATAGTTTGTAAATTCTACGGCGGCTAGCTTTATTTTTTTATCCTCGGAATAATTATGACAATCAAAAACATGCTCAACCTTTCTTTCCCACTCCAAATATAATTCAGGATCATTCTTTCCGTGAAAGATCGGAATCATCATCTTTATGCTACTCAAATTGTTATCTTCTTTGAAATCAACTTTCTTATCCCGTCGATAATGTACTCCCTCCGCTTCGGAATGAACATCTTCTTCTTCGTCGAATTCATGTCTTCGATATGGTTTAGATTCATAAGAGGATTCCATATTGTCCAACCTTGAATTCAACAATTTAAATTGGTCATCAACGGCCTTGGTGAATAATTTCAGGTCGGTCTCATGTGGTTCTCCTCCTTCCTTACTCATGGTTGAAACTTGTAATTTTAAATAAACGAAAACAATAAAAGAATACAACAATCTTGTAAGTCCCGAAAAGTGATGAAAACGATGGAATTGGAGATCGAAACGGTGTGGAACGAGGCTATGCCTATTCAGCTTGTTGATCTTGAAAAGAGCTTTGATTTGATATGCACTAATTGTTGTTCCGATATCTGGATCAAAAGTTATGGTCGTTTGAAGTTAGCAACTCCAATTTTATCGATTTTTCTGTATTACGAACAACGAATATCAATCCCCCCCCCCAATTTTTTTTTAAATGATTGTCTCTCTTTATTGTTCTTAACAGAAACTAGCACTCAACAAACTCACGATTCCATACTTAAAAGAAAACAAGAAAATTCATTATGGTTGTTAATTTCAGCAAGAATAAGATATAACAATATAAAAAATTTCCAGAAAAATGATGTTTGAAAGCAACAAGAAAATTAGTGGAGGGTTTATCTGGAATTCAACAAGAATTCAAGAAAACACATGAGTTTTTTCTTGTAATTTAAATGTTTGAAATTGAGAGCAGGTATGACCGGTCTGATTTGGAGTGAGTTTGCATGGTTATCTTGTCAAAGAAGAGATAAATTCAAGCAATTCAGCAAGATGTAACGTTATAAATCAACAATGTCATTAACACGTTACGACTAATCTAAAATTCAACAACAAACCGCCATTTGTTCAACAATAAATTCAGCAAGACAATCAACATTTCTATATGTAAGAAAAAAAAAACATGAAAAAAAAAAAACAGCAATATCAAGAGTTTCAGCAAGAAACATAAAACAATGGATGATGTTTATTGTTCAAAAGAACGTTATGAATTCAGCAACCTGGACGATGTTTTCTAGTCCTTTAAATGGCGGAATTACATTCATTGATGTTTATTGAGAAAACATTAAAGGCAAGAACGCAGTTTCAAAGAACACCATACAAATACAGCGACAATGGCGAACAATGCCAACCATTGAAAGTTTATCAAATCAGCCAAGATCAAGGTGTTGTGGTTGAATTTTCAGCAAGACAAGCTTCACCAAGAGTTTCAACAATAAACGTCTCTCTCCCTCAAACCCTTTTTTTTTCTTATTATCAATGACAGACCATTAAAGACCTTTAAAGATCAGCAACATATGTTAACAGCAACAAGGAATATTTCTTTTTTCCTTTTTTTTTCCAGCAACACTTAGTTTTGAATTGGTATGAATTGATGTTAATTCAGATTTTCTGAAAATTGTTGTGACTGATCTGAATCTCATTGTTTCTGAATTTTCCAGCAATAAAAATCAGCAAGGAATCGTTGTTAATCAACAAGAAACCCAACAGATGTTTTGTTCTTCAAAACATTCAAAAAGATCGATCAACAAGGTGTAATTCCGAACAAAAATTCAGAAACATAATTGGATGAAGTAAGAACGAATTTTTTTGTTCAATGAGAATCCATAAAATAAAAAAATAAAATCAGCAACTAATTTCAGTGAATGAGCCTGATTTTCCTATAAGGAACGTAGCAACAATGATTTTGAATTAAAAAGGAAATAACTTAAAGAATAACAACCAGAACATGTAATTTCAATAATTCTTTGAAATTTCAGCAAGAAAATCCAACAAGAGGAAACAAACAACAAAAAAAAAATTAAGAAATTTGTGTGAATTTTATGAAGGAACCTGTTTTCTAGCCATAGTGGGTTTTTAAATAGGTATGAATCTTTGTTGGGAAGCAAGGTCTACCCCCGTTGTTCTCCAATTCGAATGTCACCCAAACCAAATCTTCGAAGAATTACTTCATTCGGAATGTATTTTCCAACAATCTTGGTGCTCTAATACCAAATGATATGAACCCTCTTGGATTAGAACCTTCTCTTGATGATCTCTTCTAGGAACCCTTTAATTCGAAGGCTTCGAATGTTTCAGATTGTTTATAAACAACTTAAAATGTTGATCGGACTAAAACCTCAAGGAAAATAAGTCCTTGAAACCCCAATCTTGTGACGCCACAAGGATTGATCACTTCCTTGATAAGTCGAAGATTCATGCACTCCTTCAAGAACTCATAAAGAACTCATAAAGATCTCATAAAGAACTCAAACTAGAACACATGAAACAAAACAAAGTTCTTGAAGAAACTTCAATTGTCATAAAATGTAAATTGTCAATTGTTTCTCAATTACAAGATGAGGTGCCCTTTTATAGACAAATTAGATTAAGATTAATTCTAATTAGTCCTTGGAAAAATAAATAAAGTCTAATTAGTCCTTAGAAAATAAAGAAATCAAAACTAAGGACAATTAGAACATAAAATATTTCAATTAACCCTTGCATCCAAATTGACCTCTTGCATAAAAAGATAGTTGACCATCCTTGATAAAACTTTGAGATCTCCGAAGTTAGTCTTAGAATCTTCTAGAAAAGCCTCTTTGTATTGTGCTTCCACAATCAAGCATTGCAATGCCTCTTCCATCACCTTTGTCCTTGTCCTCGTCATCGGATCACCAATTCCTTACAATGATTTTTGAGAAGACTTGGAAATATCAACTTGAGTTATTGGGTCAGAAACTCGATCTCCATTAGGTACTCTAGAAAGAAGACTTTTTTCATGGCCCCAAAGTGGTGCAAATAATGGTTTAGAACGCTTGGGACCAATTCTTACCTGATTAGAAGTAAACCAAGATTAATCATTAATTCTAAAAGTTTGACTCTTAGCCACATGATTAAATTTTTTAAATTAGCTCAAGTTCGATAGGAAATATCAAATCCAAATGTACTATAAGTCTATATTGACCAAGAAGGTGAGAAGAATTAGTCACGGACCTACCCCTGATTGGGATAGAACCTTTGATCAGACAGATTAATATGACCCTAAGATCGAATCTTTTTGGTGTAAATAGTCTGAATCTTTGAAAGTAAAACCAATTGGTCCAATTGGTTTGGTGTTAATCAGTTTGATCCATTTGTTGATTGGACCATGTGATTTACATTTCACACATTGGGTCGGACAGATATTGCAGGTTTAGTTTAAACAGTTTAGACCGATCCGCCCACTTACCTGTTGATTGGATTGAATAGAGCAACCCGGAAACACCCATAGTCAATTAGGGTCGTGACCTATAGGAAGGCTCTTAGACTCTAGGTTTACTATGCGCAATGCTATCTATCCGGCCACCCTTGTCCAAGTGCACCTATATACCTCTCAAGCGTATTCAATCAGACGGTACGTGGTAACTTGGTTTGATATATCATATATATAATAATCTAATACTCCAACTCATATCGTTGAAGTTAAAAGCAACCACTTTAATCTCTAGTTGAGAAGTGGCCTACGATGCTAAGTAAGGGCACTCTTAAGTCACCTCTCGTTTAGAATAGACGTAGTCTATCCCCCTTAGACTGTAGTACATCGGGACAAGATCTCTCTTAGATACTGATTTTAACCAAGAAGTGTAGTTGGTGAACTTAAATTAATTTTGATATACCGTATAGGTACGAGTCTAAGGTTGGCGATCAGGACATGTGACTTTGCGGCTTACAATAAGACAAAGGCTCAGGTCTCTCCAACGTGGGTGCATCGATATACCTTTTAGAGTCACTTGATCAAATGGTACTAATGCCCCAGTTTTATATACCCTAAAGGTACATGACTGGAGTTGTGATTTTCATGAATGACGTCGCATCTCCAAGGAGACCGGACCACACACTAGTACATGTTGGCTAGAAGGGACATGCAAACATGCAATACGATAAAGTAAACGTGCTAGTGGTGTGTGCAAAACAGGGAGAGTTGTGCCCGGGGCATTTTTTAAATAAATGGGCCTACAGGCCAGATCAATCACAAATGCATGAATATCACATAAATATTATCAAAACAATACAAAACCCATCACATCAAAATTAAGATCACATCAAGCACGTCAAAAATATGTCCATCGAGATCATGGCATATTAGATGGGCAATCAATCAGGGTAGTGCAAAATAGAACGAAAGTGATCAATCAACATAGAAGACAAATAATCAATCATTGAGATAGGCACAAGAAAGTCTCTTTTTTTTTAACAACAAAAGAAAATGAACCAAAATAATTTTTTATATTTTTATATGGTCCAATCAAAGATCACTTTAGGTAACCCTAAACAAATCAAGATTCTCAAAGAATATTGAATTGAGGATAGAATAGTAGTTGTTGAGATAAGGAGTGATGACTCCCTATTGATTTTTTTTTTTTTAGAAAAACAAATTACTAACTATTAAAGAAGCCTAAAAAAAAAACTGCCCAATAAAAATCTATTGCCATACTAATTTGTTTGCAATTAGACGTGATGTGCCATAGATAAAAAATTGGTATAACAAAAAAAGATTTATTCTCTCTCTAACAACAAAGAAGCTCTGTGAGTAAGTTCCATCTACCCTTTTTTTTTTTAATGGTTTTTCCCAACTCAAATCATTACAACCAAAGTTGGTTTGCTAAAATGGAGACAACAAGCTATTGATGAACATAACACATTTTCCTATTAGTCCACACGCCACAATATCCACTTGTGAGATTAATTAATTTCAATCAAGTTATTTGAACATATAAGGTCATTGCCACACATAAAAGCGAATCTTGTGTGAGTTATTCTCTCTGTTTGTTTCACCTGAAATAGCTTAGTTTGTTGATTGAAACTCTGCAAAACATAAAGAAACTCTAAAATTTCTGGAAAAAAAAATCGTTTGCTTTTCAAAATGCACTCCATTCCTATTTTTCAAAATTACAACAATATCTTCTAATCCATAATAGTCGATAAGAGCCAATTTTCGATCCCTGAGGAGATTAGAATCCTTTATTGTTCCAAACTTCAAGAATTTATCTTCGTTCAAATCCATCGATAACATAGTGAAATCCACAAAAAACTGATTGAAGTTGATGAAAATTGACCTCGATTTATCAATTTAGCTCAGATTTGCCTAATCATCAATTTTTAAAAGAGAAACCCGTCATAAAGATCCAAATATGTTTGAGAGGAACATAGAAAACAAAGCTGCATTACAGAGCCGCCTCCGTGAGAGAGTGAGAGAGAAAGACGTCTCTCTCTCTTTCTTTGCTGACCATTCTTCACATATAGATGAGAAAAACAAGAGAGGAGAGAAAAAAATAGATGAAAGAGAGAGAGACGTTTCTCTCTATGATGCCCTTTTCTTTGCCATGTGAGAAGAAGATAAAAAAAAAAGATAAAAACACTTTTTGCTAACAACACACCAGCACTATGGTGCTGTTTTTTTTTTTTAATTTATTTTTTGTGATTTTTTTTTTGAAATCCTTTCAGCAAACACAACAACAGCACCTTAAAAAAAATTCTCTTTTTTTTCTTTCTTGGATACCATTCATTATGCATAGATCTCGATGAGAAGGAAACAAAAATTTATTATCAAAACAGCACTGATTAAAAAATTATTTTTCAATTTTATTTATTAAAAAAAAAAAAACCAATTTCCTCATCCCAACCACCATCATTCCACCCTTATTTCTTTAACTTAGAAATCTTGAATCATTTAGGATCATCACAAGTGACCCTCAACTGGAATATAAAAGAAATCAAAAATACTATACTCAGAATCCGAACAAATGATCTACAATCAAGTCAAAAGAATAAAAATAAAAATACACATAAAAAAATAAATAAATAAATAAAAATACACCAAAATAAATAATAAAAAAAACTAGGTGGATTTGGCAATGCACCAAAATTTGGGATTTTTTCAAGTTTGATCCTCAAACTCCCCAGTGGAGTCGCCACTGAAAGCGCCCTCGATCCGCGGGGTGTGCGGATCCGCTTTTGATTTTTGAGGTTAGGTTGGGAGTTTTCACCTAGTTATTATGGTCTAGGAATCGAATATTAACTCTACAATAGATAAGATACTGATCTACATGGAGAACAAGTCCGGGGTTGGAAGGTGTTAGGCACCAACCCCGCCCGGCAAACGCTGGTCTCTACTTTTTTCCAAATAATACTACATTGCAAAATAAACCTAAAAATTAATAAAATAGAAATAAAAATAATTATCTGACGGATTATGACAGTTTCCTCAATACTAGCAGAGAGTATCCTTGTATGAGTTTCCTTGCTATTCCTCCGTCACTGGATCTGTGTCTGATCTCCAAGTTGAAGTATCTTTCTTCTAGATCTGAGTATTTTCTATATTTTTTGAAGGGTTTTCGAATGTTTTAGGAAGGTTTCTGAGATGTTTTTAGTAAAACTAAGTTTGGATGATAGGTAGGGGTTAGGGCTCCAAAATTAAGGTTTGGGGAAGGCTAGGGAGACTTTTTGACCTACTTTTCCTAGGATTTATTTTGACCTACGAGATTGGGTTGTGGAGACTCCTATTTACAGATTTTTTGGAAGAATTAAGGTTTGACTAGGTCTCCTTTTAGATAAGATGAATTAAGGTTTTGACTTAAGTCTTATTTGATTAACTAGGTTTCTTTAGATTAAGGTTTTAATTAGGGTCTTGACTTAAGTCTTATGAGATTGACTTGGTCTTTTAAATTAGGTTTTTTAATCTTGCATGCAATGAAATAATATATTTTTAAGTTTTATGGAGAACCCCTTAATTATATCTTTAATTATTTGGACCCCTAGATGGAAGGGTCTTTTAATAAATATCAAGGGAGTTCCACTTAAATAAGTGAGCAACTATCAACAATTTTGCCTGAAGGCTTGATTGATTAATTTACTTGGTTCAGATTTTTAAATTTTAATTAGGATTTAAATTTACGTTAATTAATGTTTTAATTATTAATTTTAGAATTTTAAATTATTAAAATTATAAAATTACTATTTTACCCCTAAAGAGGACTTTTGTGTTAAGAAGTCGTTTTTTGATGTTTTAGAATATTTTGGAATCGTTTGTTCATAAGAAATGCGATGAGATTATGTATTTGTGTTACTTATAAATTTTTTTGCGTAAAATGATTGTTAACCCTTATGAGGGGTATTTTCGTAATTTTATCAAATTTGGTGGAAATTGGTGAAATGGTTTATTTGGTTTTACTTTGTTGTTATATGTGTTCGAAAGGGTTTTTCTAAGCGTAGATGTTTTGATGTTAGGAGTATTTTGGTAATATAGGTCATTTTTTAGTGATTTTTATCACAAAGCTTCTTTTTGTCTAAAAAATGATGATTTCTACGTTTTGGGTCTTATTTTCATAGCGTAGTATGGTTTCTTAAGTTTTGTTTGCTTGAGATACCTCATCTGAATTCTAAAACATATCTAGCAACAAAATAGAGCATTGGAATATCATCATCATTGGAAACCATCGCAATCGGGTTGACGAGTTGATTAATCAGGCAAGTGCAAAAATGAGGTGTCTACACTCAACACTCAGTCTAAGTACGATGCAAACTACTCAAGCCTGCTTTAACTATACACTATAAACTGCTCAAGCATACTTTGCTCAATACTCATCTAAGCACGTTGCAAACTGCTCAAGCCTGCTCTGACTGCATACTGCAAACTGCTCTTGCATACTTTGCTCAACACTCAGTCTAGGCACGCTGTAAACTGCTCAAGCCTACTCTGATTGCACATTGCAAACTACTCAAGCATACTTTGCTCAATACTCAGTCTAAGCACGCTGCAAACCTACTCTGACTGCACACTACAAACTGCTCAAGCATACTTTGCTCAATACCTTACTCAAGCATACTCTACTGTAAATTGCTCATACATTTTGCTGATACACATTCTGTTGTAAACTACTCAACTACTCAAGAATACTTTACTCTACTTTACTTCCCCCCAGGTTCTACCTAAAGTAAATTTTACTTTTGGTGGAACCTTTACTGGGCTAATGTTTCTAACGGTTCTTTGAGCCACTATCCTTGAAGAAGGCTCTGACTCTCCTTACATTTTCAGCAATAAACAATCTACACCGAGTTAACCCTGCAAATGGCTATTCGAGTCACTATCCTTGAAAAAATGCTCTGACTCTACTAACATTTTCAGTTGTAAAACAGTTTGTATCGTGCTAACCCTGCATACAGTTATTTGAGTTACTGTCTTGAAGAAGGCTCTGACTCTACTTACATTCTTAGCTACAATCATTTGAGTAATTTTTCGGTTAGTGAATTCGTGGTAGAGTAGGACCCCGACTAGCTTTTTACTTTACCAATGAGGGTAGAGAAAACCCACGTACGTCCGGATCCTAGCTAGATCCACACGGGTATTGTTACTCATTCTAGAGTTAAGCCTCGACCAGCTTCTTGCTATGCCAATAAAAGTAGAGAAGATCCACATAGGCTCGAATCCCAACTGGATTCCACTGAAACATTCTTGAAACTCATGACAAAGTAGGACCCCGACCAACTTCTTGCTCTGCCAACTAGGACAGAGAAAACCTACGTAGGCCTGGATCCCGACTGGATCCATACGGCTATTGTTACTCATGTTAGAGTTGGGTCCTGACCAGTTACTTACTCTGCCAATGAAGACAGAGAAAACCCACATAGACTTGGATCCCGACTAAATCCCCCTTTTTAGCTTACTCTTGCAAACACATCTGAAAGACAAACACAGCAAAATATTTATTGATAATATATTTTTAAATTACATGCATTCCACGGTCTAGGCAGCTCTTGAGCGATCATTGTGAGTAGGTAATAAACTCCCTTCTGACCCACTCTTGCCAGTCTATATGGCATTTCCCAATTTGTTCCTAGCTTGCCATTATTCGGCTCTTCCGTGTTTTGGAATACTCGTCGCAATACTAAATCGCCTTCCTGAAACTATTAAGGACAAACCTTTTTATTAAAATAACTCTACAGTTTCTTGTGATGATGCTCTAGTCTAACTGATGCTGCATCTCAATTTTGTTCCAACAGGTCCAATTCTGCAACCAATGTTGGTTATTTTCCTCAGACTGCACTACCCTGGTCCTTGTAATGGGAAAACTATTCTCTATGGGGATCACAACTTTTATTCCGTAAGCCATGGCAAATAGGGACATTCCTGTGGATGTTCTAACAGTTGTCCTGTAAGCCCACAAAACTCCAGGCAAGACTAACGTCCACCTGCCCTTGGCTTCTCCTAATTACTTCTTCAAAATGTCTAGCAGCACCTTGTTCATTGCTTCGGCTTGCCATTACCCTGAGGGTACTAGGGTGTAGAGAACACCTGTTTTATCCCATATTCATTTCAAAACTCTCTTATCTGCTCCCCTGTAAACTGCCTTCCGTTATTGAAAACTATGGTGTGTAGAAAATCAAATCTGTAAATAATGTTCTCCCATAGGAACTTTTAAACTTCTTACCGCCAAATTTTTGCCAAAGGGAGCACTTCCGCCCACTTAGTAAAATAATCCGTCGCTAATAGTAAGAAGGTAAGATTGCTCAGTGTCTTGGGCAACGGGCCTACAAAGCCAATCCCCTATTGGGTGAAGGATCACGGACTGATAAGGGAGTAAAGTTGTACGGTTGGTTGATGGATTATCTTCTTATGCCTTTGGCAACTACATAGTGCCTGACATAGAACGCTGCATCTTTCTGCAAGTAGAGCCAGAAGTAACCTTGAGAAAGTACCTTATGTGGTAAAGTTCTCTGCCCTTAGTGGTTTCCACAGTCATGCTTGTGGATCTCTCTTAAAACTTCTCTTACTTCCTCTAAAGCTAGGTATTGCAAGAGTCCCCCCCCCACGGACTTCCTGTACAAAGTCCCATTTAGGACCGTGTATCTCTCTGCCCTACTCTTGACTAACCTGGCCTCCTTCGGGTTGCTAGTCAACTCCCCCAGTTGCAAATAAGCTAGGCTCGAACTTATCCATTCCTGGTCTCCTTCAACCACTACCAAACTGGGCAACCCTAGTCTATTGAAAGGCGTTCTTGGTAACTCAACGGTAGTTCTCTTTTGTTCTGCCCAGCCAACATCGAAGCCATGTAGGCCAGAGCGTCTGCATGCCTGTTATATATCCGTGGTATGTGCTCAACCTTGATGTCTCCCATTCGATGCATAACAATTCTGATTTTCTCAAAGTAAAGCTGCATCCGAGGATCTTAGGCCTCATACGTCCTACTGACGTGGTTGACTACTAACTACGGGTCATTGTAGACCATGGCCTTAGTTACCCCCAGACTTGTTAAGGATTCGAGGACAAACAACATCGCCTCATACTTTGCCTCGTTATTCGAGGCCTTAAATCCTAGAGTCACTGCCTTTTCGATCCTTGCTTTATCTGGGGTAATTAGTACTATGCCGATGCATGACTCTTCAAAATTGGATGATCTATCTATTTAAACCTTCCACCTCAATCTGCTCTGCAACTCTTGCTTATCCACCACCTGCTCTAACTCTTCTGCTAATTATAAACACCCCATTTTTTGCACTCGCCTGATTAATCAACTCGTCAACCCGATTGCAACGGTTCCCAATGATGGATGTTTATTCCAATACTTTATTTTGTTACCAGATATGTTTTAAAAATCCGGATGAGGTATCTCGAACTAACAAAACTATAGAAACCGTGTTACGATAGGAAAATATAACCCCAAAAGCTTAGAAATCATCATTTTTCAAATAAAAAGAAGCTTCACGATAAAAATCACTAAAAAATGACTAAATTACCAAAATACCCTTAACCTTAAAATATCCCTAGAGCCTACATTACGCTTAGAAAAATCTATTCAAACACATAAAACAACAAATCGAAACCAAATAAATCATTTCATCAATTTTCATAGAATTCGACAAAATTATGAAAATACCCCTTATAAAGTTCACAACCATTCCACACAAAAAATTTCATAAATAACACAAACCAATATTTCCATTGAATTCCTTACGAAAAATCGATTCTAAAACATCCTAGAATATCAAAAACTGAGTAGAAATACAAAAAGTTCTCTCCAAAGGTAAAACGGTAATTTTATAATTTTTATAATTAAAATTTTCAAAATTAATAAATAAAATATTAAATAATTAAAGTGAAATATTAATAAAATTAATTTAAAATTTTTAACCAAAAAAATCTATCAATCAGGCTCTCAGGCAAAATTGTTGATGGTTGCCAAGATATTTATTCAAGGACCCTTCCATTTGGGGGTCCAAAGAATTAAAGATATAATAGAAGGGGGTTCTCCAAAAAATTAAAGTCAATCAAGTAAGACTAAATTCAAGATATTAAAGTCAATCAAGTAAGACTAAAGTCAAAATTAAAGTCAATCAAGTAAGACTAAAGTCTAGATATTAAAGTCAATCAAGTTAGACTAAAGTCAAAATCTTAAAGTCAATCAAATAAGACCAAAACTCAAAATCCTAATAGAGTTTTAATTAAATAATAATTCTATTTAACAATCATAATTAAATAATAACTCTATTTAATAGAATTCTAACTAAAATATAACTCTACCTAAAACAATTCTAATTAAAATATAACTCTAACTAAAAGAATATAATTAAACACTAATTCTATCTAAACAAACACTTAAAGAATCTATAAATAGGGGTTCACACGACCTATTTTCATATCAAATAATAAATCCTAAAAAAATAGGTCAAAAAGCTTCCCTAGCCTCCCAAAAATCCTAATTTTGAAATCCTAACTCCTTACCTAACACCCATACCTCAACTTTAGCTCAAAAAATACCTAGAAGCCCTTTAAAAACACCTAGAAATCCATAAAAAAATCTAAAGAATTCAGATCTAAGAAAAAGATACCTTGCCTCGAAGATCAGAAATCAGATCTAGAGACAGAACGAAGCGAGGAGTACTGTACAAGGAGTTACTCTATTAGATTTGAGGGAACAAGACCGTTGTCTTTAGAAAGATATCTATTTCTTATTATTTTTTATTACTTAGGTATTTTAGCAATGTAATTTAGTTGGAAATTAGTAGAGATCGATATTTCTCGGGCAGGGTTGGTGCCTAACAGCTTCCAACCCCGTAACGTGGTCCCCGGACCCATTTTTTATTTCGTAGATTAGTTGTCTTTATTTTTAGAGTCAATGATCGATTCCTAGATCGTAATAACTAGGTGGTGACTCCCAAACCTCAAAGGTCAAAAATGGATCCACGCACCCCGCGAATGGAGGGCGTTTTCAGTGGCAACTCCGCTAGGGACTATTGAGGATCAGACCTGAAAAATCCCAAGTATGGGAACATTGTCAAGATGACCTAATATTTTTATTATTTAGTTCAATTTATTTTATTTGTTTATTTATTTTTGTGGCTTGATTGTGGACGATTTTGGATATTGTATTTTTGTCCAATTAAGGGTCACTTTTTGATGACCCCTAAATAATGAAAGATTCAAATTGACATATGAAAATGATGGAATGATGAAGGTTGGGATAGCAATGTTAAAATATTTTTACAGAATATTCTAGTGAGAATTAAGTTTGGGCACCTATTAATAAAATGTAGATCTTATCGAATAGACTAATTTAAAACCTGAATGACTCAATTTCGTTATCAGAAGCCTTGGATATCATCGATGCAAGTTCAATCTATAAATCTGAAATTGTTGTTGAATGAAGGTTGGGACAGCAATGTTAAAACATTTTTATAGAATATTCAGTGAGAATTAAGTCTGGGCACCTATTAATAAAACATAGATCTCATCGAGTAGATTAATTTAGAACCTAAGTTCATTTAATTTCATTATCAGAAGCTTTAGATATCATCAATGCAAGTTCAATCTGTAAATCTGGAATTGTTGCTGGATGAAAGTTGGGACAGCAATGTTAAAACGTTTTTACAGAATATTCTAATGAGAACTAAGTCTGAACACCTTTAATAAAACGTAGATCTCATCGAGTAGATTCATTTAGAACCTGAGTTCACTCAATTTCATTATCGAAAGCCTTAGATATCATCGATGCAAGTTCAATCTATAAATCTAGAATTGTTGCTGAATGAAGGTTAGAACAACACTGTTAAAACGTTTTTACAGAATATTCTAGTCAGAATTAGGTCTAGGCACATATTAATAAAACGTAGATCCCATCGAGTAGATTAATTTAGAACCTGAATTCACTCAATTTCATTATCGGGAGCCTTAGATATCATCGATGCAAGTTCAGATTATATTTTCCTAATTCATCAAAAATCCGAATTTATCTAGTGTTAGCACAGTTAATGTTCCTGAGAGCGAGCTCATTTGGCACTAGGATCTTTCTCTTTGATTTTTTTTGGGATGTGTTTCTAGTTTTTTCTTTATAATTAAAAAAAAGGGGGTTCATCGCTCTTCATCACAATAATTATCATTCTATCATCAATGTAACATCTATTGGAATCTCGATTTATTTTAGATCACCCAAAAGTGATCATTGATTGTACCTTAAAAATTATAAAAATTATGCTTATTACAATGTTTGGGTTTGATCAATTATTCTATGCCAAGCTCATTAATTAATTTGTCATTGATCTTAATCAGATATATAGTTGATGTGCTTATTGGTGATCTTAATGATGTTATTGGATTGGTATTTATTTTGGCTAATATTCATATGGTATCAATATGTGATGGTATAATCAGGCCCATGGGCCAATTTGTTTAAAAAGGCCCCAGGTACACCCCACCCTGTTTTGCACACACCACATGCACGTTTACTGTTTTGCACACTTGCATGTCCCAATATAGCTAACGTGGCACTAGTGAATGACCAAGTCTCTTCGGAGATGTGACGTCATTTATTAAAGTCACAACTCCAGTCACGTACCTTAGAATATATTAAACTGGGGCATCAGTATCGTCTAATCAGGTAACTCTGAAAGGTATATCGATACACCCAGGCTGGAGTGACTTGAACCTTTAACCTATTGTGAGCCACACAGTCACATGTCCCGTTTGCCAACGTAGTACTAGTACGTGGTTGGTCCCCTCGTGGGATGCCAAACCATTTATGAAAGCTACAACTCTTGACTCGTACCCATAGGTATATTAAAGATGATCTAAGTACATCAGTAGCATTTCTTGGTCAAAACCAATGCCTAAGCAAGATCATGCTTCGATGTACTACGGTACTAGGAGGATAAACTACCTCTATTATAGAAAAGAGGTGATTTAAGAGTGCTTTTGCTTAAGCATCGCACGCCACCTCTGATCTAGGGATTAAACTAACTATTTTTGGCTTCAAATAAGTGAGTTGAAGTTTTAGATTATCACCTATACGGTATATCAAACCAAGTCACCACGTACCGTGTGATTGAGTACGTTCGAGAAGTATATAGGTGCACTTGGGCAAGATGGGCCAGATAAATTGCATTGCACGTAGTAAACCTAGAGTCTAGAAGCCTTCCTATAGGTCACGACTCAAACTTATCGTGGGTGTTCCCAGGTTGCTCTAATCAATCCAACCAATAGGTAAGTGGGCGGACTGATCCAGACCGTTCAAACTAAACCCACAATATCGGTTCGACCCAATCGATGAAGTGTACCGATCAATTTGAACCAATTAAACCAGTTGGCTCAATTAAAAAATGGATCAAACTGATCAATACTAAATCAGTTGGACTAATTTGTTTCACTTTTAAAGATCCAAACCACTTTATATAGAAAGATTCGATCTTAAGACCAAATTAATTTGTCTGATCAAAGGTTCAATCCCTATCAGGGGTAGACCCATGACTAATCTTTTTCACATTCTTGGTCACTTTAGACTTATAGTGTATTTGAATTCGATTTTTCCTACCGAAGGGTTAATTTATATCAAAATTTTAATCATGTGGTTAAGAGTCAAACCTTTAGAATCGATGGTTAATCTTAGGGACTCTAAACATTCTAAACCCTCATCTGTGTCATTTTAGATCCGTCAAAAGAGTCTTCTTGTCAAAATACCAATGTCAAGTCCAAGTAGTTCATCTACTCAAAAGGACCTTCTCTCTTTGTAGATAATTGTCCTTGAGTTTTCTTTGAGTTTCAATCCAATTTTCATTAGTCTTTAAATCCAGTTAGTTGTTTTAGTTACGTTAGTCTTTCTTCAACTTTCAAGTTTTAGTCGAGTTTGTCAGTCTATGTTTTTCAATTCCAATAAAATATAGAAGCTTCTGATTATCATGCGTGTAATAATGATTTGAGCATAATATCTAATATGAGGATTGACTTAGAGCTCACTAATCAAACTTAATAAATATTGGAATTAAAAAGTACACTCAAGAAGCACCAATTGGTGATACATTATCCTCAAGGGAACATGAGAGAATAATAAACTTACCTGAGAAATTCAACAAATAGATCAAGACATAAAGTCAAGGGTGATTTTCAAAATAAAAAATTATAATTTAATAATCATGCAGTTGAAACCATCGACAAAGGTGCTAAGACTTACAAGTGGATCTACCATGTTTTTTTCACTTAAGAGAGGAGAGTTCTCATTCATGAAAGAATAAAAGATTTTCTCAAGTTCTAGAAGACTTGAATAGTCGAATACAGAAAATTCAATCATACTCGATTTCATAAAAGAAGATGGAAGAATAAACATTTTCAAAAGAAGACCTTACTCGACAGAGCCATTAAGACATCAAGTTCCTAAAACCTTGACCAAATCAAGTAGTATTTCACAAAAGAAGGCCTTCTTTGGTCGAACTATTTTCCTGTCTTACCAAGAAAAAGATAACCTTCTTTAACCCCTCGCAGCCTTTAAAAAAAAGAATCAATAGCCTATTCTTTCTAAATCACACCGACCAACCTTGGGAGGGAATCTTAGTATGAACTACGTTTTGACTTGATCCCAAAAGAGAAAAAAAATATTTGGGGTACGTAGGCAACCAGAGAAGTTACTTCAGGCTCGGTCATGGAAAAAAAAATGTATTCTCTTAAGAAAAGTGTCATCCAAAAGAAAAATCCCCCATTGAAAGGTTCAAAAGAAGAGAAAGCCAAACTAGGGGCATTAGAAAAAATTGACTGAAAAGAAAAGAATACCAAATTAGGGGCATTAGAAAAAAAGAGTCAAATGAATTTACAGAAAAGAATAACAAAAAAAATAGAATATTATACTAGGGGCATTTTGGGAAGTCGAGCATTTTACCCTTTCTTTCTAAACCATGTCCTAAGCCCACCTATTAAGTCTTTCTGAGTGCTAATTGACTCGATTAAGGTGTAGGGAACCAAGAAACTGTCGAGTTGAGTATTCAAGATCATCGAAAAAAGAGAAGCCCGCTAAGTCGAAAATGTAAAAAGACAATTTAGGCAAAAGTTGGGGTATAAGTATAAAAAAGAAAGCCTGCTAGGTTGAAAACCTGAAAAGATGACCTAGGAAAAAATCAATGCATCATCAGAAAAAAATAAAAAATAAAGCCAACTAGATTAAAAACCTGAAGAGGCGATCTAAGCAAAAATTAGGACATTATCAAATGGGAGGAAAAGGTCCCATTAAGAAGAAAAAATTGAAAAAAAGCTTGTGCAAAAATTAGGAAATGCATAACCATTTAAGCCACAACATTCGTTTTTCAATCGAGAGCTCACATCCTACGAAGACAGTATTGAAGTCGAAAAAACTTAGAAGTTATTTTTAACATTGTAGAATAGTTAGGAGTATGAAGGAAAATGTAAAACCATCAACCACTTTATCAAGATTTTTTAAGTCCAGCTCAAGCATTTTTCAAAAAAAAATCGAAAGAATATGATCAATCCCTTATTGCATATATGATAATCTTAAGAGTCTTAAATTTAAGAAAATGTCAATTCTTCTATCATCATACATCAGAGTCCATATTTTTCAAGCATAATCCCTTCTATCAGTCTTGTAGTCAAGTTCTAGTTAAAGCCAACCTTGAAATTAGGAGAGTTTTTGAAAGACATTGAATTCCAAAGTTTTGTTCTTAATCACATGATAAAAATGAAAATCTTACTTAAAAGTCCGATGAAGTCCAATGATAATTATGAATCTAAATGCATGATATGTCAAAAAATACCCGATCTTTCAAACTTTGAGCTCAATTTTGAATCATAGAATGAATTAATAGGATTGTTTAAGTTCCTATAAATCTAAGCCCGAGAAACGTGACTTAATAAGTTCGAGTTCGAGAAACGAGACTCCAATTTTTTGAATCATAAAATGAGTAGGTTTTTTGAAGTACCTATAAACCTAAGTTCGAGTCCGAGAAACGAGACTCCAACTTTTTAAATCATAGAATGAATAGACTTTTTGAAGTGCCTACAAACCTAAGTTTGAGTCCGAGAAATAAGACTCCAACTTTTTTAATCATAGAATGAGTAGGCTTTTTGAAGTGCCTATAAACCTAAGTTCGAGTCTGAGAAACGAGAGTCCAACTTTTTGAATCATAGAAGGAGTAAGTTTTTTGAAGTGCCTATAAACCTACGTTCGAGTCCGAGAAATAAGACTCTAACTTTTTGAATCATAGAATGAGTAGGCTTTTTGAAGTGCCTACAAACCTAAGTTCGAGTCCGAGAAACAAGATTCCAACTTTTTGAATCATAGAATAAGTAGACTTTTTGAAGTGCCTACAAACCTAAGTTCGAGTCCGACAAATGAGACTCCAACTTTTTGAATCATGGATGAGTAGGCTTTTTGAAGTGCCTACAAACCTAAGTTCGAGTTCAAGAAATGAGATTCCAACTTTTTGAATCATAGAATAAGTAGACTTTTTGAAGTGCCTAAAAACCTAAGTTCGACTCTGAGAAACGAGACTCCAACTTTTTGACAACTTTTTGAATCATAGAATGAGTAGACTTTTTGAAGTGCCTACAAACCTAAGTGCGAGTCCGAGAAACGAGACTCCAACTTTTTGAATCATAGAATGAGTAGATTTTTTGAAGTGCCTACAAACCTAGGTTCGAGTCCAAGAAGCGAAACTCCAACTTTTTGAATTATATAATGAGTAAGCTTTTTGAAGTGCCTACAAACCTAAGTTCGAGTCCGAGAAACGAGACTTCAACTTTTTGAATTATAGAATGAGTAGGTTTTTGAAGTGCCTATAAACCTAAGTGCAAGTCCGAGAAATGAGACTCTAACTTATTGAATAATAAAATGAGTAGGTTTTTTAAAGTGCTTACAAACCTAGGTTCGAGTCCAAGAAGCGAGACTCCAATTTTTTGAATCATAGAATAAATAGGTTTTTTTGAAGTGCCTATAAACTTTAGATAGAGTCCAAGAAATGAGACTCCAGCTTTGTTTGAATCATATTGAATTAATAGGACTGTTTAAATTTTTTAGCCCGAGATGCGTGTGGTTCGAGTCCAATAAATGAGACTCAAACTTTTTCGAACTCTAAAAAAGAATTTCAAATAGGATTTAACGAAGTTCCTACAATGTTATAACTCCAATTACCTCATTGTTCAACCTCGCCTTGATTACTTTCATTGCATAAGAACATTTCAATTTTGAATCATTATTGTCAGTGAGAGAAGATCTCTAGGACTTGACACATTTTTACTTAGTTTCACACAATACACACACTCACACTTACACTTTTTAGTCAAGGAGAATTCTTTAAAATTTAAGGATCTGACACTATCAATGAGAGTTCTCGCTCAATGACCTGACAATCTTTTAGTTCGGGGAGAGTTTTACACTCAAGGATTCGAAAGTCCCGACGAATTACTAAATCAAGCTGTCAAATGAACTGTCATTAGCTTTGGCATTCGGATATCTTACTATCTACCAAAATAGATTTGCTATCTAGTTTGCTTCAACCCTTTGTCAAAAAGGGACATCTGTAGACACCCCATTTTTTGCACTCGCCTAATTAATCAACTCGTCAACCCGATAGCAACAGTTCCCAATGATGGATGTTTATTCCAATGTTTTATTTTATTACCAGATATGTTTCAGAAATCCGGATGAGGTATCTCGAACTGACAAAACTGTAGAAACCGCGCTACAATAGGAAAATATAACCCCAAAAGCTTAGAAATCATCATTTTTAGACAAAAAAAAAGCTTCACGATAAAAATCACTAAAAATGGCCAAATTATCAAAATACCCATAACCTTAAAATATCCCTAGAGCCTACGTTACGCTTAGGAAAACCCATTCAAACACATAAAATAATAAATCGAAACCAAATAAATTATTTCACCAATTTTCATAGAATTCGATAAAATTACGAAAATACCCCTCATAAAGTTCACGATCATTCTACAAAAAAATTCATAAATGACAAACAAATATTTTCATTGAATTCCTTACGAAAAATTGATTCTAAAACATCCTAAAACATCAAAAACCGACTTGAAACATAAAAAGTCATTTCCGATGGCAAAACGGTAATTTTAGAATTTTTATAATTAAAAATTTTAAAATTAATAAATAAAATATTAAATAATTAAAGTGAAATATTAATAAAATTAATTTAAAATTTTGAACTAAAAAATTCGATCAATCAGGCTCTCAGGCAAAATTGTTGATGGTTGCTAAGATATTTATTCAAGGACCCCTCCATTTGGGGGTCCAAAGAATTAAAGATATAATAGAGGGGGGTTCTCCAAAAAATTAAAGTCAATCAAGTAAGACTAAATTCAAGATATTAAAGTCAATCAAGTAAGACTAAAATCAAAATTAAAGTCAATCAAGTAAGACTAAAGTCTAGATATTAAAGTCAATCAAGTAAGACTAAAGTCAAAATCTTAAAGTCAATCAAATAAGACAAGAGGTCAAAACCCTAATAGAGGTCTAATTAAATAATAATTCTATTTAACAATCCTAATTAAATAATAACTCTATTTAATAGAATTCTAACTAAAATATAACTCTACCTAAAACAATTCTAATTAAAATATAACTCTAAGTAAAAGAATTATAATTAAACACTAATTCTATCTAAACAAATACTAAAAGAATCTATAAACAGGGGTCCTCACAACCTATTTTCGTATCAAATAATAAATCCTATAAAAAAATAGGTTAAAAACTTCTCTCGCCTCCCAAAAATCCTAATTTTGAAATCCTAACTCCTTACCTAACACCCATACCTCAACTTTAGCTCAAAAAACAATTAGAAACCCTTCAAAAACTCAGAAATCTATAAACAAATTCGAAGAATCCAGATCTAAGAAAGAGATACCTTACCTCGGAGATCAGAAATCAGATCTAGAGACAGAACGAAGCGAAGAGTACTGTACAAGGAGTTACTTTATTAAATCTGAGGGAACAAGATCGTTGTTTTCATAAAGGTATCTATTTCTTATTATTTTTTATTACTTAAGTCTTTTAGCAATGTAGTTTACTTGAAAATTAGTAGAGACCGGCGTTTGCCGGGCAGAGTTGGTACCTAACATCTTCCAATCCCGTAACGTGATCCCCGGACCCAGTTTTTCTTTCGTTGAAAGCGCCCTCAATCCGCCGGGTGCGCGGATCCGCTTTTGACCCTTGAGGTTTGGGAGTCGCCACCTAGTTGTTAAGGTCTAGGAACCAAACTGACTCTAAAAAAGGGCAAACTAATCTACGAAAGAGAAAAAGAGTCCGGGGATCACGTTACGGGCTTGGAAGGTGTTAGGCACCAACCCCACCCGGCCAAAGCCGGTCTCTACTAACTTCCCAAATATATCACATTGCTAAAAACCTAGATAAAAAATAAAAATAAAAAATTACATACCTTTCCGATAGCAAGGATTTTGTCCCCTCAGATCTGACAAAAAGAGCTCCTTGTACTGTACTCCCTTGCTTCATTCTGTCTCCAAATTTGACTTCGGATCTCCTAGATCAAGGTATCTCTTTGTTTTTTTGCATCTGAACTCTTCAATTTGTTGCGGATTTGGGAATGTTTTTGGAGGACTTTTAGGTGTTTTCTAGGCTAAAATTGAAGGAGGGATGTTAGGTAAGGAGTTGGGGCTCCAAAACTAGGGTTTATGGGGGCTTCTAGACCTACTTCTCTTAGGGTTTATCATTTTATACGAAAATAGGGTGTGAGCACCTCTATTTATAGATTTTTTTAGGGGTTGATTTGGATAGAGTTAGTGTTTAATTAGAGTTCTTTTAATTAGAGTTGTGTTTTAGTTAGACTTGTTTTAGGTAGAATTGTGTTTTAATTAGAATTATTTTAGGTAGAATTGTTTTTAAGTTAGAACTCTATTAGATTGAGTTATTATTTTATTAGAACTCTATTATGACTTTTGGTCTTATTTGATTGACTTTTAATGTTTTGACTTTAGTCTTAATTAATTGACTTTAATTTTGACTTTAGTCTCACTTGATTGACTTTAATACCTTGACCTTAGTCTTGCTTGATTGACTTTAAATTTTTGGAGAACCCCCCTCTAAAATATCTTTAATTCTTTGGACCCCCAAATGGAGGGGTCCTTAAAGAAATATCCCACGAACCCTCAATAATTTTACTTGAAAGTCCGATTGATCGATTTTTAGTTTCAATTTTTAAATTAATTTCATTAATGTTTCACTTTAATTATTTAATGTTTTATTTATTAATTTCAAAATTTTTAATTATGAAAATTGTGAAATTATCGTTTTGCCCCCGGAGAGGACTTTTCACGTTTTAAGTCGATTTTTAATGTTCTAGGATGTTTTAGAATTGATTTTTCGTAAGGAATTCAATGGAAATATTGGTTTGTGTTATTTATGAAATTTTTTGTGTGAAATGGTCATGAACTTTATGAGGGGCATTTTCGTAATTTTGTCAAATTCTGTTAAAATTGGTGAAATGATTTATTTTGTTTCGATTTGTTATTTTATGTGTTCGAAAGGATTTTCCTAATCATAACGTAGACTCTAGGGTTGTTTTGATGTTAGGGGTATTTTGATAATTTGATCAATTTTTAGTGATTTTTATCGTAAAGCTTCTTTTTGGTTTGCAAAATGATGATTTCTATGTTTCTGGGGTCGTATTTTCCTAGCATAGCGCGGTTTCTAAGGTTTTGTCAGTTTGAGATACCTCATCCGGATTTCTGAAACATATCTGGTAACAAAATAAAGTAATAGAATACACATCCATCATTAGGAATCATTGCGATCGGGTTGACGAGTTGATTAATCAGGCGAGTGCAAGAATGGGGTGTCTACAGATGCCCCTCTTTGGCAGAGGGTTGTAGCAAACTAGATAGCAAATGTATTTTGGTAGATAGTATGATATCGAATGCCAAAGCTAGTGACAGTTCATTTTGCAGCCTGATTTAGCAATTCGTCGAGGTATTCGAATCCTTGAGGGTAAAGCTCTCCCCGAATTAAAAGATTGTCAGGTCCTTGAGCGCAAACTCTCACTGACGGTGTCAGATCCTTGAATTTTAGAGAATTCTCCCTGACTAAAAGAACAAATGTGCAAGTGTGTGCACTGTGTGAAACTGAGTAAAATCTGAGTATAATTTTAGCATAATTTGAGCATAAACTGATCATAAACTGGGCATATCTGAGCATAAACTGACCATAATTCCGAGAAAACCCTCGACGGTACCTGAGCAAAATCCAAGATAACCCTTGGCGGCATCTGAGCAAAATCCAAGATAACCCTTGGCGGCATCTGAGCAAAATCCAAGATAACCCTTGGCGGCGGCAACTGAGCAAAATCCAAGATAACCCTTGGCGGAAACTGAGCAAAATCCAAGATAATCCTTGGTGAAAACTGAGCAAAATCCAAGATAACCCTTGGCGGAAACTGAGTAAAATCCAAGATAACCCGTGGCGGAAACTGAGCAAAATCCAAGATAACCCTTGGTGGCAACTGAGCAAAATCCAAGATAATCCTTGGCGGAAACTGAACAAAATCCAAGATAACCCTTGGCGGCAACTGAGCAAAATCCAAGATAACCCTTGGCGGAAACTGAGCAAAATCCAAGATAATCCTTGGCGGCATCTGAGCAAAATCCAAGTTAACCCTTGGCGAAAACTGAGCAAAATCCAAGATAACCTTTGGCAGCATCTGAGCAAAATTGGCAGAGGAATGAATGACTTTTGGGAAAGAATGAACGAATTTGCAGAAAACTTATTAGAACGAACCAGAGAACGAATAAATCTGGAAGATAATGAATCTAGGAGAGAAATGATTGATTCCAAGAATGATTGAATTTGGAAAAGAATCTGAAGAACGAAAGAATGTTATATCTCCTATGTAAGATCCAAAATGCTTTTGTTTGAACCTCAAGGATTTATCAAAAAGTTTTATGAATTTAAAACCTGAGTTTTTATTTCTTTTGAACCTCAAAAGTTTTTCAAAAAAACTGTTATCAAGAGGGTAACCATAAATTTGGGGTTCTTATTATCTTTTAGGATTAACATTGCTTAAAAACAAAATGCCTCTAGTTTGACAATGAACACGGCCTTGAAAATAATTGAACACATTGTGCAAAAAAAAAAAAAAAAATGCCCCTAGTATAAGGGGGAAAAATTACATTAAAAAGAAAGAAAATGCCCCTTGTATGAAGGTTTCAAATAATTGATTACCATAAGCGCAATAAAGACTCAACTTTTAATTTTGATTAATTTTATTGAAGGTTTTTGAGTCAGGCTCAAGAGCACAAAATTATTTCCTTTCGAGTTTCATCATAGAATTCACCCTTATCTCCCTTGGTTCACTTGGGGGAGTCAAAATTTTCAGATCGATCGTAGACAAGATACTTGTGGCTTCTGAGTCTATGCCTGATTTAAGCTAAGTATTGAACTCGATTATTCGGACTTCTGATTTTTCAGCTCGGACCGCTCTCAGCTTAGGATTTTCTTCTGTTTTTCTTTGTTGCTCTAACTTTTGCCTAGATCGCCTTTTCAGGTTTTCAATCTAGCGAGCTTGCTCCAGCTTTTGCCTAGATCGCCTTTTCAGGTTTTCGATCTAACAAGCTTTTTTCTTCTTTTTTCTCGGCTCTGATTGTTGCCAAAGTTGTCCTTTCAGATTTTCAACCTTGCAAGCTTACCTTAATTTTTGCCTAAGTCTCCCTTTTCGGGTTTTCAACTTAGAAGACTTCATCATTTTTTTATCTTCTCCTTCTCTTCTGAACTTCTGGAGTTACTGTCTGATCATACTTTGCCACCCTCCTTGACTTTTCACACGGTACTTAGGAGGACTTTTATAGGTAAGATTAGGACTGGGTATAAAAAGAAAGGAATTTTGAGGCTCAAAACCCAAATGCCCCTTGTGTGGCATTATTTCTTTTTCTTTAAATTTTCTTCCCCATTTTGAATGATATTTCTTTTCTTTTGAATTTTTTCTTGATTTTTTTTTTATATTGTGTGGGAAATATATTTTTTTATTTTTTTTTATTGATGTGGTCAGGCCTGAAGTAACTTCTCAGATTGCCTACGTACCCCAACATTTTGGGATCAGACCAAAACGTAGTTCAGAGTTTCCCTCCCCTAGGTTAGGTGATCGGGCTAAGAAATACAAGGCACAATATATATATTTTTTGAAAAGGCTGCAAAGGGCTGAGAAAGGAGATAATGAACTGGGTAGCAAAGAAATTGATTCGGCCAAAGATGGCCTCCTTAAATGTAGTACCGTTTGATTTGGTCAAGGTTGGTTGGTTCTGGTAACTCGATTCCATCATGATCTTGAAGTCTGACAGCTTTTTCTAGTAATATTTCTTTGACGATGAACGGACCTCCCCAATTTGGTTTGAACTTTCCCCTGGGATCAAAAATAGGTGCCCTGTTCTCTTTGAGTACTAAATCCCTGACTTGTAAGTGACGGGCCTTGATTTTCTTATCAAACGCACGGGCGACTCTTCTTTGATAAGCTTGCACGTGATACAACGCTCTCAGTCGTTTTTCCTCGATCAAATTTAACTCTTCATACCGTTGGCGAACCCAGTCTGCTTCTGACAACTGACTTTCTAACAGAACCCTGAGAGATGGAATCTCCATTTCAACTGGCAAGACTGCTTCCATGCCATATACTAAGGAGTAGGGAGTAGCTCCGGTGGAAGATCGAATTGAGGTTCGATATGCCCATAATGCAAATGGCAGTTTTTCTGACCAATCTCGATGTGATTGACACATTTTCCTAAGGATAGTCTTAATATTCTTATTAGCTGCTTCGACTACTCCGTTAGTCTAAGGTCGGTAAGGAGATGATTTATGGTGTGAGATTTTGAACTTTGAACACAATTTGATAACCTCAGTTTTGAAGTGCGACCCGTTATCGGAGATCAACTCTGAAGGTACCCCGTATCGACTGATGATGTTCGTTTGAATAAACTTTGCAACTCGAGACGCAGTAAGGACAGCATAAGAGGCAGCTTCAACTCATTTGGTAAAATAATCGATGGCAACCAGAATGTATTCGTGCCCGTTTGATGCCTTAGGTGATATTTTACCAATAATATCAATTTCCCAGACTGAGAATGGCCATGGTGAAGTCAGACCCACTAATTGAGATGGTGGCACATGTATAAGGTTCGCATGTATTTGGCACTTATGACAGGTTTTGACCATGTGATGACAATCTGTTTCCATCGTGGGCCAATAGTATCCTTGTCTCATAATCTTCTTAGCTAACATTTTCCCACTCATGTGAGGGCCACATTCTCCTGAATGTAGTTCAATCATTACCTGTTCAGCTTGATCTTCATCAACACACGACAAGTGAATCCCATCATAAGACCTTTTGTATAAGCTTCCTGCGCACAGGATAAATTGAGATGCTAATCTTAGTAGGGTCTGTCGTTCTTTCCTCGATGCTTCTTTCGGGAATTCTTGTTTTTCCAATACTTTCTTTATATCGGTGTACCATGGCTTTCCATCGGGTAATCGAGTAGCAATGTTGATCTGATGGCAGTACGCGGGTTTGTTTTTTACTTCAACCATGATTGGCCTTAATTCCATACCAGGAGGCAAATGGATCATTGAAGATAAAGTTGCTAAGGAGTCAGCAAATCTGTTATCTTTCCTTGACAAGTGCTGGAACATGATAGCTTTAAACTTACTGACTAAGTTTAACAAATACTCATGGTAAGGTTTCAACTTTTCATCCCTAGTCTTCCATTCTTCCAATGATTGATGTATGACCAACGCTGAATCCCCGAAAACCTCAATTTCTGTAATGCCCAGGTTCAAAGCAGCTTCGAACCCTGCGATGCACGTCTCATATTCAGTTGTGTTATTAGTGTTCGAAAAAGCTAACTTAATAGCGATAGGAATATGGCACCCTTCTGGAGATAACAAGACTGCCCCTATTCCATACCCATTTTGATTGGCCGCTCCATCAAAGTATAACTACCATGTTTGGTTCTGCGGTTCTTCTTTAACGTACAAGATGTTCTCATCTGGGAATTGATCGACAGGCCTTATTCCTTCTACTACAGGGTGATCTGCCAAGTATTCTGCTACAGCTCTCCCCTTGATGGATTTCTGCGTAACATGCATGATGTCAAACTCTGATAGCAACAGTAACCATCGTGCGGTTCTCCCTGTCAATGCCGGTTTCTCAAAAAGATACTTGAGAGGATCTATCCGAGATAATAGGATAATTGAATGAGACAGCATATAGTGCCGGAGTCTCTGAGTAGTCCATACCAATGCTAAGCAAGTTTTCTCGAGAGACGAATACTTTCGTTCATACTCTAACATCTTCTTGCTGATGTAGTAGATGGCCCTTTCTTTACGAGTATCTTTGTCATACTGTGCAAGCATGCATCCCATAGCTTCTTCTGTGACTGACATATAAAGAAGAAGTGGTTCGCCTGGTGTGCGTGGAACCAAAATAGGCGGGTTTAAGAGATACTCCTTGACTTGGTCGAAAGCCTTTTGACATTGCTCATTCCAAACTGTTGGTTCATTCTTCTTAAGAAGCTTGAAAATAGGTTCGCAGACGTTGGTGAGTTGAGCGATGAACCTGCTAACATACTGGATTCTGCCCAGAAAACCTCGAATCTACTTTTCAGTCTCAGAAGGCGGCATCTCTTGGATAGCTTTAATCTT
Organism: Akebia trifoliata; assembly: GCF_017979445.1. NCBI lineage: Eukaryota > Viridiplantae > Streptophyta > Magnoliopsida > Ranunculales > Lardizabalaceae > Akebia > Akebia trifoliata. The sequence continues at coordinate 12,783,983 of NC_141381.1, read as the reverse complement.
TACAGGGTCTACTTCGATTCCTCTCTGACTGACTACAAATCCCAACAGCTTTCCAGAAGTTACTCCGAATACACATTTCTGTGGGTTGAGGAGGATTGGTACTTTTGAATCCTTGTGAGAAATTTTTCTAACGCTGTAACATGCCCTAGTCGTTCTTTGGATTTGACTATCATATCATCTACATAGACTTCGACCTCTTTGTGTATCATGTCATGTAGTAAAGTCGTGGCTACTCTTTGATAGGTAGCTCCAGCGTTCTTCAAACCAAAAGGCATGACCTTGTAGCAGAAGGTCCCCCACTGTGTGATGAACGACGTCTTTTACATATCTCGAGGATCCATATTTATCTGATTGTACCCTGAAAATCCATCCATGAAGGACAACAACGCGTGTCCTGCTGTACTGTCTACTAGAACATCTATGTGTGGTAAAGGGAAACTATCCTTTGGGCTTGCTTTGTTTAAATCTCTAAAATCTACACACATTCTAACTTTTCCATCCTTTTTCGGCACCGGGACGACATTGGCAATCCACTCAGGGTATTCTACTACTTCCAAAAATCCAGCGTTAATCTGCTTCGTAACTTCTTCTTTGATTTTCAAAGTCCATTCCGGCTTCATACGTCGAAGTTTCTGCTTGATTGGTCAAGCATCAGGATACAACGGAATCCGATGTTGGACAATATCTGTGCTTACCCCCGGCATATCCTCGTAAGACCACGCGAATACGTCTTTGAACTTTCTGAGTAAATCTACTATCCCTTTGCGTTCATCGGGAAATAAAGTGACCCCTATCCGAATTTCTTGAGGACTTTCTTTTGTTCCGAGGTTGATAACCTCTACTTCTTCTATTAGAGGTTGAGCCCGACGTTCCTCTTCTTGTTCCAGTAATTTGATTATTTCAGGGGGAGGTTCTTCGTCAGAAGACTCTCACTCCGAAGCCAGATTATTAGTTGAATTATTATTGCGCTCGGGGTAATCAAAAATTTCTTTCATTTCATTAAAAAGAGATGGGGTAAGGGGGAGGTTCTTCGTCAGAAGACTCTCCCTCCGAAGCCAGATTATTAGTTGAATTATTATTACGCTCGGGGTAATCAAAAATTTCTTTCATTTCATTAAAAAGAGATGGGGTAACAGGACTCATTGCAGACTTGACAGACTCACTCGACTCAGTAGGAAAAACAGACTCCCTAACAGCAACAGACTTAGCAGAAACAACTAACTTACTCGACTCAACAGAAATAAATGACTCAACTGGCATGTCAGACTGAACAGGACTAATGGGACCGACAGACCCAGCCTTGACATGCAACACAGGACTGATTACATGATAATTTGAAAGAGACCCAACAGCGGGTTTGATTACAGACTGAGGATTTGGGATTCCTTTCCCAACTGACAACACTAAGATACCATGATCTTCAATGAATAGCTGATCTATGTTGAGGAAGTCTAAATCGAGCTGCCAGTCTTCAACTTTCTTCTCCTTGACTTCTATGCTTGCTTCCTCTTCGAGCCATTCCATGCCAAAGAAGATTTCAAACCTCGGCAGTCAAGTACCAGTGATGTGATCGATAAAAGGCTCTGGGAACCCACAGTAGCGGAAGTCTTCTCCTTCTTTCACAAAATAACCATTGAGAGTCTTTCGATAGGGCTTCATTTTGATGAGATCTGCGGTACGCCTTTGCCTTTTAGCGATGGCCTTATCCCGTTTTGTCTTCTAATATTGGGCCCAATCTTCCTTAGTAGGCTTATATCCTAGTCCGAATGTGCCGATGGCCTCTTTAATCATTGGTGCCTCTTTAATACCTTGCTGCTTGCGACCTAAGCCCATACCAGGGAAGAATCTCATTTTCTTGAATATATTGGCCATGCAACAATTATAGGTATTTTCCATTGGAAAATACTCTTTCATGGCTTGATCCCATTGGACTGAGCATATCTTTTCAAATTCGAACCCACTGAGCTCTACTCCCTATTGTTCTGGTTGAATCTCGAGCAACGGCTCATCCTTAGCCTCAGTATTATTTATGATCCCTACAATTTTAGCATCTCCATAAAGAGTAATTACTAGCCCATCCTTGATAAATTTGACCTTCTGGTGTAGTGTAGAAGGGATGGCTTTGATCTGGTGTAACCATGGTCTCCCTAATAGTAAATTGAAAGAAGACTGGATGTCAATAACCTGAAATTCCACAGGGAATTCGACTATGCCAGTTGACAGTCGAAGGTGCAAAATTCCCAGTACATCCCTCTTGGTGTTATCATAGGCTCTAACACCTTGATAAGTAGGTTTGAGATCTTCAGCCTTAAACCCGAGATAAGTAGCAGTTTTCAGAGGGCAAACGTTAAGTGCACTCCCGTTATCAATCAAAACCAGAGGTACCCTCATTCCGTTATAGTCAACTGTAATGTGCAACGGCTTAGTGTGGCTTGCCCCTTCTTTTGGGAGATCTGAGTCCGAGAAGGATAGGATATTCTCCATGTAAGTTGTCCCCACTATACTGGCCAGCTGATCTGGAGAAGTATCAAGGGAGACTTGGGCTGTGTTTAGTGCTTTGAGAACAGCCTCCCTATGAGTAGTCGAAGCCATGAGTAAACCCCATACTGAGATATTGGCCCCTGATTTTTTTAACTGTTTGATCACAGAGTTATCTTCTTCAATGCTTTCCTTAGTGGGATCTTCTCCCTCTTTTCTTGCTAGGGCTGCAGGATTATCAACACAGAGTTCTTGTGGCTTAAAAACTCTTCCACCTCGAGTCATATGTCTAACTTCATCACAGAAAAGGGAGAAGGGCTCATCTTCTTCAGTCAACACGTATGGATCTTCTTCTGTTAAAGGTATAGGGTTTTTCAGATTCATTTGGGCCAACAGGTAACTAGTGAACGCGGGACTATCGTAACGAGGCGGGGATAAACAATAGGTATCATCCGAGGTTAAATCGAATGGTTCATAGTTTGCGGTGAAAACCTTATCAGTGAAGGCTATCCCAGCAAGGGGGTAACTGGGCGGTTTAACTTGGATTGGATGGATGAGAGAAACAGGTTCGAATGGTAATGGGGTATGAGAAACCATGTTCAGGATCGGTGGAGGTTGATAGGTAGGTAGTGGATTAGTGGTGACATTTGGTGGGCTGGGGATCGTGATCTTTTTGTTATCAATAAGGTTTTGAATGGCATGGCGCAGGGTGATACATCGATCCGTGTGATGGCCAGGATTTTGATGAAATTCACAGAATAAGTTGGGGTTGTGTCCGGCTGGCAAGGGATTTGGTAAAGGTCGGGGTTGAATCGGAGTAAGCAACCCTTTCTTCAACAGTTTGTGCAAAGCTACGGTAAGGGTCATCCCTAGATTGGTAAATTGACGCGGAGTTCGAGATTGACTCGGGTGACCCTGGTTATTAACCCGGGCCGGGGGTTGAGCTGGGGTAGCTGAGGTATTGGCGATGTAAGTATGGTTGATGTTGGGTTTGGGAACATATGGTTTCTTGGGCTTGTTATCTGAGGGGTTAGAAAGGATCCCAGAGGCAAACGCATCCTCAAGTTGGCTCCCGACTTGCAACAAGGACTCAAAAGTAGGGAGGTATTGGGCCACTAGGTGTTGAGCATATCCTTGAGAAAGGTTCTTTAGGATAATTGCTACTTGTTCCTTCTCCGAAGGTCTATCCCACATTTGAGAAGCCTTGACCCTCCAACGACCAATGAAATCAGTGAATGTCTCCCCATTTTTCTGTTTAATTGCTTCCAGATCCCTTTTTGAAGTCTCAATCTCGATACTGTACTTATACTGATGCCAGAAGGCCTTTGACATGTTTTCCCATGTACCTACAGTAACTGGATCTTGAGACATTAGCCACCGTAGTGCTGATCCTGATAAAGTCCTTTGAAACAATAATGTCATCTGTTCGTCGCTGAGTCCCATAGTGCGCATGTTGGTAACATACACCTTAAGATGCGTTTTCGCACACCCTGTCCCACTGAACTTGTCCATTTCAGGCATCACAAACTTTTCTGGCAAATGGATTCTAGGGATGCGATTCAAAGCTTCAATGCCTGCTGCAATTTCATCAATACCCTTTATACTCTTCATTGCTGACTCCAATTGAGACATTCTATTAGATAACGCCGGATTTTCATCAACATACTCTTCGTCTCCGTCGAGCTCGAAAACTTCACGTGGACGTTTCTCTTCAACTTTTTTCCCTTTTGGGTCATCTAAAGGAATTCCCGTCGATTCCGAGGTCTGTTCCAACATTTCCACCTTGCCTTTTATATTGCTGATATCATTGGCAAAGGCTGCCAAGATCTTACGGATCTCTGTGAGCTCAGATTCTGAAGCCATCTCTGCTTGTTGACTTGGTACTGTGGTTCTTTCTAACCAACTGGACTTACGACTCCAACTAGGAGGTGGACACTTGAGTTTGGGCGCAATGATAATCCTATATGACCCCATCAAAGGTAGATTTAGTCAATTTCAGTATTACCCCCTTGATAACATTTTTAAGAATCATTTTATTGAGGTTTGTGCACCAATCCATTAATTAATCCATTCACACAATGAGTATTTGAAAAGGAAATAAATATTTATTCGAAAAAAAAGATAGTTTTATTGAAAATGATAAACAATATGTTCTTATTAAAACATCTTTCAACAAATTTGTTTTGAACTATTTTTACATGGACGCTTGGCTTTGTCTTGATGGTCATCACGGTTGCCGTCAGGTTTGACCCTCTTGACTCTAACAACTGGCTCTCTGAATTCTGCTGGTTCGTCTGGATACCCTAAGGTGCGCTTGTTCCAAGCTTTCTCAATGAGGTGTACTAACTTTTCAGTCAAAGGCTCGGGGGAAAAGAAAGCTTTATGCTGAGGTAAGGATAACTCTGTAGGTACATCGTACTGTTCTGGGATCAGATTAGGATGGTAAAAAGATGTTTCTTCTAAACCAATCAGACGGACATAGTAAGATCCTTTGGTTCCTAGAACAGGGGGATCAGTCATCCACCAAGGGCACCTAAAATCGATATGACAGGCGAGGCGAGAGTCTAACCATTTACTCCAAGCTTTGACTGAATTGTGATGCACTAACAGGTTTCTCTTGGAAAAGTGTTCTGGGCCATATTCGAGGTTTGAGGGAACCTCTACGATTTTGAGACGGTCACAAAGCCACATATAGAGTAAGTAGGGGCTTCCTTTGAAGCTTTCCCGCTCACCATTTTTTATGGCATCTAACCCTGAGAAGGTTTCAGCTAAGATTAGAGGTACTGGGTTGGCTTTCCTTGAGAGTTGAGAGGCTATATCTATGAAGGATTCAGGGATAGTTTGGCCATCACTATTGGAGGTCAGTATGTATTGGGCTAGAATTCCTAGGCACAATCGATAGCCTCTAGTGGCTCGCCAGGCTTCGAGTTTTACATTGATAGGATGACTGCGGGAGCGATACGGGCCCAGTAACGGTACTAAGTTCAATCTCCCGTCATTGACTAAGACTTTGGCTTCTTCCTTGGAAATGTTTAGCCCTGTGGCGAGTTCACCAGAATATCTGGTCTTCAATGAGGGCCTGACTAGGGGACCTGAAGTGGATATCCTCATGATGCCGCAATAATCCTCGTGAGTAGGGCATAAATGCATGTACCCCATATGGAATATGTGAAGATAGGGGTTCCATCGCTTATCCATAGCATGTAAGAGGTTCCAGTCTATCTCAAACTCATGGAAGTAAAGAGCACTCCTCAACATAAATCTCCCAAAATTGATCTTCTCTACAGGGTGCATTCCTATGACGGTTGTTTTGACTAACTGATCAATTGGGTTGTCGCCGGCGGCTAACATCCTGGTTTGACACAAAAGGGGATTTTAGTACTCTTCCAAGGTCCATGTAAAAGATCAGTTTTTTATCTTTTGAAAAATTTTATTCTTATGGAAAATATTTTCTGGAAAATATTTCTTTTAAAGAACACTTCTTTTGGAAAATAATCTTTTTTGAAAAATATTTTCTTTTTCTTCTTTGAAAATTAGATTTCCATTTTGATTTAACTGGCCCGGTCCATCATGATTGTTGGATCGGGATGGACTGGGTCATTATTGTAAAAGAATGGATTCTTTACTGGGTTGGTGCACCCACTTTAATTTTCAAATATAAAATTTCTTTGATCCTTGAGGATAGTCATACACCCTGATCTCATCATTCACACCACTCCATACATTCATCAATCACATGCATTCATTCAATAAACAACCCGGGAACACCCACGATAAGTTCGAGTCGTGACCTACTGGGAAGATTTCTAGACTCTAAGCTTACTACGTGCAATGCATTTTTATCTGGCCACCCTTGCCCAAACACACCTATATACCCTTCGATACGTGGTAACTTGGTTTGATATACCGTATAGGTGATAATCTAAAACCTCAATTCACTTCTCTGAAGCCAAAAACAGCCAGTTTGATCTCCAGTTGAGAGGTGGCGCACAATGCTGAGCAAGGGCCCACTTAAATACCTCTCGTCTAGAATAGACGTAGTCTATCCCCCTCGTACAGTAGGGTACAGCGGGGCAAGATCTTGCTTAGGCACCGGTTTTGACCAAGAAGTGCAATTGATATACTTAGATTACCTTTTATACCTACGGGTACGAGTTAAGAGTTGTAGCTTTCATAAATGGTTTGGCATCCCACGAGGGGACCGACCACGTACTAGTACTACGTTGGCAATCGGGACATGTGACTGTGTGGCTTACAATAGGTCAAAAGGCTCAGGTCACTCCAGCCTGGGTGCATCAATATATCTCTCAGAATCACCTGATCAGACGGTATTAATGCCCCCAGTTTGATATACCCTAAGGCACGTGACTGGAGTTGTGGGTTTCATGAATGACGTCGCATCTCCGAAGAGACCGGGCCACGCACTAGTGCCACGTTGGCTAAATGGGACATGTAAGTGAGTAAAACAGTAAACGTGCATGTGGTGTGTGCAACACAGGGTGGGGTGTGCCCGGGGCCTTTTTCAAACAAATGGGCCCATGGCCCTGATCATACCATCATACATTGGATTATATGGAAATTTAATCAAAACCAAAACCATTCAAATCATGTGAATATTCAATTAAGATCACATTATTCCCATCACATAAGCACATTAACATTGCGATCAACATCAATCATGTATTTCAAGCAAGATCATGGTAAATTAATCAATAAATATGGCATATGATAATGAATTAAATCCGATCGTTGCAATAAGCATGATTTTGTAATTTTTATAGTGACACCAAAGGTCATTTTGGGGCGACCTTAATCAAATTAATATTTTCGAGGATATTGGATTGAGAATGAAATGACAATCGTTGGGCTAAGTAATTGTGATGATTTTTAAACCAATTGAGATAGGGAAAATAAAAGAATGGGGCATTTAAGAAACAAATTGATTTCTTTTTTTTTTTTTTTAAACAAATTTAGAGGAACACATTTTTTATAAAAACCATTAAAAGGATAACAAACAAAAACAGTAAAAAAAAAAATTAAAAAAAAAATAATAATAATAATAATAAAACAAAACAAAAGGCGACTTGGTATAGTAGGGTGCTGTCAACATAACAAATGGTCATTGTATTTAATAAAAAGGGTGTGGCTTTAGTAAAACAAGAAGTTTACTCAATATTCACACCATCTTCTCAAACGGCTTTCAGCCATGTTCGTCAGCAAAAAATAGAAATTTTTTTTTAAAAGAAACAGAGACCGATTGAGCTCTTCAAACCAATCGATTTGAAATCGGTTTGGCCGATTTAAAGTTCTTCGTTCATCATTAATTTCCTGCGATTTTAAAAACCAGTTTTAAGCAAAAGAAACCCGCTGCCATTAACGGCTTGTTTAGCTCAAGATCATAGTGGATGCTGTCCCCACAGACTCCATGAGCTGCGATTTCATCCTCAATCAATTTAATGATTGTGAGATCCTCAAGTTGCAAGCCGGTTGAAAGTCTTTCATTCGGATTAGTCGGTTTCCATTGAAGACGACGAGATCCGAGCGAAACAGTGGAGGAGCCATCAAGTTGAAGCTCCATACCACTCCAATGAATGAAGCCGATCGAGTAGGTTAGCATCGACTGGATTGGGAGATCAAAATCGATCGATCTCTGGTTCGTTTTGGTTGAGGAGGACGAGCTTAACAGGAAGAGTTCGGCTGAAGAAGACGATGGGTTTTCTTTAAAAAAAAATATTTTAAAAGGGTTGAATGGGAAATAGATAAATAAAATGGGTTTTTTATTAACAGCACCCCGAAATCGTTAATTGATTTACTACGCACACACCCCCCAACAGTTTCTGCCGACAGAAATTCAAAATTTTTTTTTTAAATTTTATTGTTTGAGATATTATATGCTGTCAATGGGCAGCCTCTCTTGCCTATAAAACATCTAAAAAATAAAAAATGAAAAACAACTACCTAAAAACGAGTTATATCGAACATGTTTCCCCTTTTTTTTTTTAAAAAAAAAAAATCCTTTGTCATAAAAAAATGAATCGACATACTTTAAAATAGAGAATAAAAGAAAATCCTTTTTGCTTCATTATTTCATCCTCAATGATCATCATTCCACCCTCAACAACATTATCCGTTAACATTTGATATCATCATTTAAAGTCACCCTAAATGACTCTCGATTGAACTATATGAAAAATAATAATATGCTAGAATAACGCATTCAAAGTTGAACCGAAATTAATGATTAAACCCACCAATACATAAAAAAGATAAACGAATAATAAAAAACTAACTAAAAATTAAATAGGATCAAAAAATAAAAAAAATAAAAACTAGGTCATTGGCAACGTTCCCATACTCGGGGTTTTTCGAGTTTGATCCTCAATGTCCCCAGTGGAGTCACCACTGAAAGCGCCCTCGATCCGCCGGGTGCGCGGATCCGCTTTTGACCCTTGAGGTTTGGGAGTCGCCACCTAGTTGTTAAGGTCTAGGAACCAAACTGACTCTAAAAAAGGGCAAACTAATCTACGAAAGAGAAAAAGAGTCCGGGGATCACGTTACGGGGTTGGAAGGTGTTAGGCACCAACCCTGCCCGGCCAAAGCCGGTCTCTACTAACTTCCCAAATGTATCACATTGCTAAAAACCTAGATAAAAAATAAAAATAAAAAATTACATACCTTTCCGATAGCAAGGATTTTGTTCCCTCAGATCTGACAAAAAGAGCTCCTTGTACTGTACTCCCTTGCTTCGTTTTATCTCCGGATTTGACTTCGGATCTCCTAGATCAAGGTATCTCCTTGTTTTTTTGGATCTGAACTCTTCAAATTTGTTGCGGATTTAGGAGTGTTTTTGGAGGACTTTTAGGTGTTTTCTAGGTTAAAATTGAAGGAGGGATGTTAGGTAAGGAGTTGGGGCTCCAAAACTAGGGTTTATGGGGGGCTATGAGGGCTTCTAGACCTACTTCTCTTAGGGTTTATCATTTTATACGAAAATAGGGTGTGAGCACCTCTATTTATAGATTTTTTTTAGGGGTTGATTTGGATAGAGTTAGTGTTTAATTAGAGTTCTTTTAATTAGAGTTGTGTTTTAGTTAGACTTGTTTTAGGTAGAATTGTGTTTTAATTAGAATTATTTTAGGTAGAATTGTTTTTAAGTTAGAACTCTATTAGATTGAGTTATTATTTAATTAGAACTCTATTATGACTTTTGGTCTTATTTGATTGACTTTTAATGTTTTGACTTTAGTCTTAATTAATTGACTTTAATTTTGACTTTAGTCTCACTTGATTGACTTTAATACCTTGACCTTAGTCTTGCTTGATTGACTTTAAAATTTTGGAGAACCCCCCTCTAAAATATCTTTAATTCTTTGGACCCCCAAATGGAGGGGTCCTTAAAGAAATATCCCACGAACCCTCAATAATTTTACTTGAAAGTCCGATTGATCAATTTTTTAGTTCTAATTTTTAAATTAATTTCATTAATGTTTCACTTTAATTATTTAATGTTTTATTTATTAATTTCAAAATTTTTAATTATGAAAATTGTGAAATTACCGTTTTGCCCCCGGAGAGGACTTTTCACGTTTTAAGTCGGTTTTTAATGTTCTAGGATGTTTTAGAATTGATTTTTCGTAAGGAATTCAATGGACATATTGGTTTGTGTTATTTATGAAATTTTTTGTGTGAAATGGTCATGAACTTTATGAGGGGCATTTTCGTAATTTTGTCAAATTCTGTTAAAATTGGTGAAATGATTTATTTGGTTTCGATTTGTTGTTTTATGTGTTCGAAAGGATTTTTCTAATCATAACGTAGACTCTAGGGTTGTTTTGATATTAGGGGTATTTTGGTAATTTGGTCAATTTTTAGTGATTTTTATCGTGAAGTTTCTTTTTTGTTTGCAAAATGATGATTTCTATGTTTCTGGGGTCGTATTTTCCTAGCGTAGCGTGGTTTCTAAGGTTTTGTCAGTTTGAGATACCTCATCCGGATTTCTGAAACATATCTGGTAACAAAATAAAGTAATGGAATACACATCCATCATTGGGAATCATTGCGATCGGGTTGACGAGTTGATTAATCAGGCGAGTGCAAGAATGGGGTGTCTACATTCGTAGATTAGTTGTCTTTGTTTTTAGAGTCAATAATTGATTCCTAGACCGTAATAACTAGGTGGCGACTCCCAAACCTCAATGGTCAAAAGCGGATCCGCGTACCCCGCCGATCGAGGGCGCTTTCACTAACAGGTCTACTTTCTCTTCGACCAGGAAGTCTGCCAAAAGTCATCTACTGCTTGGCCTTTCACTAAAACACTGGATTTGAATTCGAGGCCAAATTTTGCTCATTGTACTGGCCACTTTTCCATTCTACCTGATCCTTCCGCTTTTCCCAACACGGACTTCGAAGGAAATTCCCTAATGACCTGCACTCGATGTGCCTGAAAGTACAGTCGTAGGCATAATGCTGTATAGACTAGGGCTAACCTTACTTTTTTGAGTCTCGTATAACACATTTCCGCATCTATAAGGGTCTTACTCTAAAAGTAGATAGGTTGTTCCCCTGTTGTCCCAATTATGACCAGAACTAAGCTGAGTGCATGCTCGAAAGTGGCCAAATACACCCCAAGTTCTTCTTCTACCTCTGGCGTAGAGAGTATGAGTGGCTTACCAAGATATCTTTTCAATTTCAAGAACACTCGCTCACACTTTTTTGTCCATTCGAACCTGGAATTCTTCCACAGCAACTGGTACAAGGGCCTGCACTTATTGAAAGATTTGTCTATAAAATGATTTAAGGCAACTACTCTCCCTAAGAGCTTCTGGACTTGCTTCTGAGTCTTTAGGGAGGGCATATTTAACAGCACTCTGATCTGATCTGGGTCGACTTCAATTCCTCTCTTAGTGACTAGATAACCCAGAAATTTCCTTGATGTAAACGCAAAGGTACATTTCTCTGGATTGAGCTTCATTCCCACCTTCCTTATCCTAGAAAAGACATCTTCTAAGTCTCTGACGTGGTTTTCCTTCTTCATGATTTTAACTAGCAAGTTGTCTATATACACCTCTATTGTTTTCCCAACAAATCTCTAAACAGCTCTGTCAGTAGCCTCTAGTAGGTGGCCCCCGCATTCTTCAATTCGAAGGGCATTTCCTTATAGCAATAGAGCCTTTGCTCTATAATGCCTGATGTTTTCTCCTGATCTTTCGACATGAGTTGTATCTGATTGTAGCCTGAGTAACCATTCATAAAGGACAATCTCTTGTGGCCAGAAATCGTATCTATAAGCTGGTCTATCCTTGGCATCGGAAAGCTATCCTTGGGATAGGCCTTGTTTAAATTCGTAAAGTCTATGCAGACTTTGACTTTCCCATTCTTCTTGAGCACTGCCACAATATTTGCTATCCACTCTAAGAACTACAATTATCTTATAAATCCAGCCCTGATCAGCCTATTCACCCCATCATTCACAGCCTTTCTGAACAGCGACGCTAGTCTCCTTGGTTTTTGATTAACTGGTTTGAAGGTTGGCTTGACATTCAGATGATGACAGATCACATCTGGGCTAATCCCTAACATCTCCTCGATGGACCAATCAAAAATGTCTCGATTTCTCCTTAAATACTCTACTATCTCCCTCAACTTTTCCCACTCCAGCTCGGCCCCTACACCTATATGTTTTTCCTCTCCTACGTCTATCATCTGATACCTTCTAGATATGGGGTCCACCAAGTTTGGTTTCCCCCCACTGTAGTTGTTATTGCTGCACTTTGTTCTCAAACGATTCTTCCCTACTCAACAAGCACACTTGTGCCACTACTTGGTCACCCTGTACATCCCACATCCCCTATGGTGTGGGGAGCAAAAGAACTTGGTAATATGTGTCCAAAATCGCATTGTACAAAGAACTTGCTTCAACGACCACGAACTTGGTCATCAGGGTCACCGGTTTTACTTTGACTTGTAACACTATCTCCCCCTAAGGCTAACTAGATCTCCCATCAAAGCCGATCAGCGATGCTCCTGCTGGGGCAAGCACATTCCTACTGAGGCCCATTTTTAAGAAGGTCGAAGCGTACAAGATGTCCACTGAGCTGCCACTATCTATCAGCACTTTCTTAAGCATGAAGGTGCCCACTTACAAGGTTACTACCAACGCATCATAATGGAGTCTTGCACCCTTTCCTAATTTATCTGGGTAAACGTCACTGTTTGTTTCCCAAAGGATTTCAGTTTAGTAGGTCCACTCCTTGTTATAAAAATGTGAGCCAGATGCTCAGCTCTCCTCATTTTTTACTCTTTCACTAGTTCTGCCCTGCCCAAGCTTGTTGCTCTCTTCTCTAAGGACAACGTGTATCACAATTGCCCTTCCATCCTACCTTTCTATTGGCAGCTTGTTTGCCCTACGATTCTTTTACTGAAGTAGGTCCTCCATCTGTCTCCTGGGCAAGTCTCTTAGCCTGCCCTGCTCTACCAGCTTCTGATGGAATCTCCTCAAAGCCTGGCATCTATTGGTGGTATGGGCCCGTACCTTGTAATACTCACAATATCTCTCACCCTGATTGATCTGATCTTGAGGAAGTGGTGCGAGCTACTCAAAATACGGTTCATGAACAATAAGGGGCAATATTTCATTATGAGGCATAGAGAAATATGTTCTAGTCCTTCTCCTCTTCCCATCTTGCTCGAGCGGCCTCTTCCTGTCCTATCGCTGCGGTTAGTGTTATTTGTTAGGCTTTTCTACAACGTGTATGGCCTTGTTCTTTCCTACTAAGCTTCGAGGATCATCTTCTAAGTGGATGTAGTTCTCCACTCTTTCGAATAACTTCAAAGTCTTCAACTTCTTCTTCACAAGGGATCTATACAACCCTAAGCTAGAGGATAGGGAATTTCTGAACGCTACTACTACTGTTCGCTCGCCACAACTCTCTAGCAACATTGTTTCTTCCTTGAACTTCCTGGTGAACTCCTTGAAGCTCTCCCCTGATCCCAACCTCATGCTAAGTAGGGTGTCAACATCTCCTTCACACTTCCTATTGCCAATGTACCATGCAATGTAGGTAGTGTAGAGCTCCACAAATGAGCTGATGGATCCACATGGCAACTATGGAACCAAGTCAAGCGTTTCCCTGCAAACTCGAAGGGAACAACCTACACATTAACCCCTCTTTCTCTTCCTACAATGCAAGTATTTATCGGAAGTGAAACAAATGCTCCACCGGGTCCTTTGTCCCAGATTAAGGGGTAAACCGCGATGGTGCAAACTTTTTAAGGATATCTTCGACTAAAATTTATGCTGAAAAGGGAGACTTCTGAATTCCCTGAATGGCTTGTGTTGCTGTTGTGCCTACGTCAACACTCTTCATTACTTCCTTCTCCTTTCTAATCATCTCTCTAACCTCTTCTCGAGTTAAACCTATTACGAGTTCTATTCGAGTGGCTACCATAGCTACCTCCATTCCATCTTCCCTTGTAGGGATTAATAACACTGTGCTTCCTTCTGTACTAGAGGCATGGCAATCCTTACTTGCCGCCTGAGGATCCTTCAACATGCTATATCGTTCCACCTGCTGTCGATCGTCGAGACACTGACTCAAGTTCCGATTATATTCTACCAAATCATTCATCTTCTTCTGCATTTCCTCCTGCTGTTTTCTCATTGCCTCCAACATCTTAAGAAGCTGTGCTTTTACGGTCGAAGCTGTTGGTGGGCGCGCATTGACTTCATTTGTTCTTGTGGATCTCACCATTGTTTCAACTGAAATCAATTTACTGTTGATGAGCCCACGAACGGCGTTAGTTGTATGCAGTCTGAATCTAGTGGACGAGTCTGATAGTCTCAACCCGCACTGATCTAAAGTCGTTTCTAGCGTCTCCCTCCTCGCAGCGGTCTGGTACTTGTCATAGATACTCTGACGCTCAAGTTAGAGAAGTAGAGGAACAATAATCAACACTGGTTAGCTCTTGATCTCTTCAATCCCCCCTTTTAATAGTGTTTATTGTGTTATTTAACCCCCTACCTTACCCTAGGATTTCCCCCTCTATAGGCTATAATCATGGGATTTCTACTAGTTCTGCGGGGTTGTTTACCTAACTGGGATATTCTAGATTGATCGAACTTATCTACAGAGATCCCTTCCGGGATTTCTGGGATTTACGTGCACGCAACAGTATTGTGATTTCCTTGAGGCCTGGCCTGCATTGCCTGGCAAGACTTGCTTCACTTATTGCTACATTGCCCTGCTAGTCAGGCTAGGGAGGTCTCCGCTCTAACCTACCCTACTTGTTGGACAGGCTTCATGAGCTAATATGTGTCAGGTACCACTTAGCTGACTTGGACACGTGTAGGGTTAAGATCATTGCGCAATTTTTTTCCTTTACAACTGGGATGGCAATCCTAACATGTCCTACGAACACGACTCGAAAACAATATGGAATTAGTGAATTTGGTCAAGCCTAATTGGTTTTCGACCATAATAATGTCGACCAATCTAACACAATTATAAAATGGGTTATTTCTAAGTCAGAGACACCAACCCACTTAACCTGTTTGACATGTTTAATTCAAAATTTTATTTAAGAATTTTTAAAATTACTTATTTTTCTTAGAATTTTTTCATAATACATTTGTTTTCAAATTTTATAAAATATAAACGGTGTTTTGAAATATTTTTCAAATAAATTAAGGTTTAATTTTTTTTAGCCTGGGAAAGAAAAACACTCTCCTTACTTAGTATGGAAAGTTTCCTAACTACATTATCTTATGGGATCTGAAAAAGAAATCTAGTGCCATAGGGACGTAGATGATAAAATTATAAGAATGATGAATTTTTTTTCAAAGGTAGAAATGAAACTTATTGTTTCCACTTAAGATTAATGTTTTACTTAACAGGTTACACAGTCGGGTTAGGTTACCTATGTGATAAATGTGTTGGATTTGGGTTGAAATTTTTAACACCGTTATTAAATGGGTCAAGTTTGGGTTGGGAAAATATTTAGAATACCCTTAACTAAACAGGACATGAACACAACACAATCCAATCCATTGCCACCCCTAACAAATTTGGAATATTTTGTTTTCGTTTTCGATTTTCAACAAGAATTTATGTTGGAATCATACTAGCCTCGCGAATTAACTTCAAAGAAGAAACAAGATTGTAGACACCCAATTTGAACGGGCCCTCCCACTCAAAAGGGCCTAAAAACATCAAATTTTCAATAAAATTCGCCAATGGGCCTAAAAAGCCTGATTCATCCAAATGTGACATTTTTTTATCAATTCGAATATTCCTAAGACCCTTAAAAAAGTTTTAATGAATTTATAATAAGACTTGGGATATCACTACTTCCCCTATCTTTCACCGCTCCACCCTCGAAATCAAATTACCCCAAGCCCGCTTAAAACCTAAAAACCCTCAACTCACAAAAAAATCATTTTTCACTTTATCCAACCTAACCTACACCTAATTCCATATTATCCAAACCCTAAAACCCACAAACCATTAAGTCCCATATTAAGCTAAACTCTACCCAACCCCAAATAACCTACAACCTTCCAAAAACCCAAGTCCAACACTCCAAAGCCCACAAACCATTATCCATATAAAATCCACATCCACACCCATAACCCTAACCCACAAACCATTATCCATATCAACCAATCACCCTTTTGATCATCAAATGGGACACATGTCACTACCCCAACTCACCTCCCTCATTCAACTACCTACCCCCATCACTTTTATCTAATAAATCATCTACCCACATTACCTCTTTCTAAAAATCATCTTAACCCAAACCTTTCCCTAATCTACCCACATCATCTTTAAAAAATCATAGCCCCATCTCAACTCCTACATTTTCTCTAACTTACCATCATCATTACTTACAAATTCATTTCCACAAACCAAACCCACACCCCTCATCTCCAATCAAACACTCATTCTCTTCAATCAACTCATCTAATCACCCACCTCCCCATCCCTTTTGGACACATGTCATAATCCCTTAACCCTCCCAAAATTCAATCAACTAACCCTTTACACAATCCATTCTCCTAATCTAAATACCACTCCTATTTAACTTATATAACACTCAGTTAATAAATCACTCCCTTACACCCACATTCTCTCCACCACACATTACTCATTTCACCTCACCAAACACTCCACCCAAATGGATTGGTTATGATCCAAACCATTTAGATCAAAACAACTATCCATTTACCCTCATTACACAACTACTCTCACCCCAACTCTAAATTTCATACCCCCACCTTCAAAACCCATGCCATTCTCTACTCTTTCATTCATTCACCCCATTATAATCCTAAAATAACCTCTAAGCACCTATAAATACCCCCCTCACCTACCAAAATGGGCACCAAGTCTAACAAGAGAAAAATCTTCTTTCTATTCTCTTCTACTCTACTCTCATACTCTCACATAATTTTAAAAAAATATTCTCCTAATTCTACTAAGGACTTAAAGAAGAAGAAGAAAAAAGGGAAGAAGAGATCTAGGCTTCAAGGTGGGTCAAAGGAACATATACCCCCATCTCTCTCTCTCTCTTTCTCTACCTTCTCTATATCCCTCTTCTACTATCCCCTTCATCTTTTTAAATTTTTTTTTTTATTAAAAAACTTCTAATATGTAATGCTTCCCCCTATCTCCGATTGATCCGACTTCTGTTTGGTTGAAAGTATAGGGGTTGTAACCATTTTCAAAATAAAATTATTTTTAAACCTTCGAATCATTTTGAGGCAACCGGTATTCGGGTCCTTCTCAACCCATGACCCCTAACCACTAGACAACACTCTTCAAAAACATGTTAGTTCAAGGCTAAACTTCTATATAGGTCATCTCCTTCGATGAGATGTTCCCTATAGTCAAAGCCGATAATGAATCCCTACTTAGGGTACAAGTCACTAACACGTGACACCTTTATTTTATTTATATTTTCATCCAAAAAATGACAGAGTTGTATTGATGTTACCACCACTTGGTGGGGAGAAAGGGGTGCCAACACTTTTCCTTTTCTCCAATTAAACCGCTTATCCCGAACTCAAGTTAATTGGTATCTTATCAAATGAGAGTCACTAAATGATAAAAATGACGCTTTTCTAAAAATGTACATCGGGTGACCATTCACACCTTTTGCAGATATGAATGATGGCGACTCCAAATCTTCGTAGAAGTGATATTCGTAATCGAAAATCGCACATCTACAAAGATTTTTTAAGACATTTCAATCAATTTCATTAATGTACAAGAGAAGAGCAGGGTCAAGGGGCACATACTCATTTTCTCTATAGTTGTACTACACTCATGACTTTGTTGGACATTGCGTTCAACATTGCATTGATCTGGAAATGAATAGATAACCATAACTTATTTCTCTCGAGATACAAGTAAAAAAATCTACGATTTTCTATGCACTTTCACGTCAACACAATGTGGAAGACAGTGTCCAACAAAGTCAATTCGGTGTTCTCCTTTTTTATAGAATGGGGATAATATGACTCCCCCACATTGCATACTCAATCGACTCATTGACATGGAGTGTACCAAAAACATAGACTTCATGCCTCTGGATACTCGATCATACATCCCCATAAATCTGTGCAGTTGTGTATGTGAGGATGTACAATTGTGTATCCCAAAGCATAAAGTCTATGATTCTCGTATAGCCCACGTTAGGGAGTCGATTGAGTATGCCATGTGGGGGAGTCATATTATCACCACTATTTTTTATAACCTAGGGATATATAGTAAAGAAGATGTGGTAGAGCCACCTCAAAAAATCGCACGGTTTTGTTAAACTTTTAAAGCTATCTTTGGAAGGGTAGTTAGGTATTTTATCTTAAAAAACTACTTCATATGTCCTTTTGAGAGTAATATTCTAGAAAGTATATGCCAAAGATTTCATATTCTTGATGAGAGGTCTTTTTGATATATTTTTTTATTAAAATAAAAAACTATGTAGTCATTTTCGCAAATTTTCTTTTAGTTGACTTTTGGTCAAATAAAATAAAATCATGAGATACCTCTCATTAAAAGAAATAAATAAAATCCCATGCTGGCAACCCTTTCCAACTTGGCCGAGCATTCTTTGACTCATCCAACCTTTTAAAATCATGAGATGCCTCTCATTCTAACAAACGAAGGTAGGTTGCAACTTACTTGAGTCTTTAGAATGCAAGACTTCAGAGTTTTGGTTTTTATCATAAACATAGGAATCAATTATTTAATTTTTCAACTATTAAAATAAAAACAATGGGATAGAAATTTACTTGAAAATTTTGTATTAAGTATCTATTAACTAATATTTGTTCAATATTTGAAAATCTACAACGTGTGAGGAGCAAACTTATTAAAATCATTGTGTCATTCTTTTACCTTAAGGAAGTTAACAACCTCCATTGTATTTTTGTAAATAACTTTTTCGAAGTCTTATAATACTTACAAAAATGCATATCTTCCACACTAAAAAAAAATAAAGATTCATCTCAGCGGTATTCATGTACGAAAAATAATTATAGAGAATGCGAGATATATAAAGTAATGTTGTGTCATCAACCCAAAGAGAAAGAAACACCAAATCATCATTCAAAAAACAAAGAAATACTAGGTCTAATGCAAGCATTAAATGATGGCCACCTCTAAAATAATTCATAAAAGTATTCTCTTATCCTTTTTTACCAAAACATGTATAAAAAATGGAAAAATTCTCAAAATACATTATTCAAATTTATTTCGAAAATGGTAATGTACCATTTTTGAAATTATTTTATTTTATTAAAGCGGTAAGTTTTGATATGAACAGTAATTTCCATATTTTTAGTACAAAAAATACCCTTTTTAAATTTCTATTCAAATTACTTTTATAACATCCATTCTTCTTTGTCATCACTCATGACTCAATGCATTGTTTCCAAAATACAGCAACTATCTTTAACGGTGCAGAAGAATTTCAAAATTCATTCTTTACAAATTTTTAATCTATTTGGCATTAATTAAGAGAAATAGTTCGAGTGGGAATCAAGCATCGAGATAAGTAATCCAGAATTCAAAATGTGCATAATTGAAGGAGCTGAAGACCAATAAATTTTTTTATACCAAATGGACCAAATGCGGTGAACAAGAACAAGAAGAAATAATAGAAATCACAGAGAGGACCAAAAGAAAGAGATTCAAGAAATTGGAGAAAAATCAACAAGGAGTGGACGAATGGGTTTTCTCAAGTGGTTAGGCTTTTACTTTTCAGCATCTAAGATTTTTCCAACTCAAAATGTATATATATATTTTTGTCAGAAGTGATTGTATAAAGTAGTTTTACTTTGTCTTTAATAATGAAAGGAAAGAGTCTCAACATTATTTGCTAGAATATTTTTCTACAAAGAACATTTGGGAATGGTATAATATTCAAAAGTCTTATTCCTAAATAATATTAAAGCCTTACTATTTCAATAAATAAGTGTAGAATGATAAAAACATGATTATTTGAAATTGTAACATCTAATGCTTATATTTACATTCACATTCCTATATCATTATATTGTGATGGTATGGTAGCACTAGCATATATAAATGATCCTAAATACCATAAAAAATCGAAGTACATCTATATTCGTTACTACTACATTCGAGACATGGTTGCACTAAAAAAAGTAGTCCTATCACATACTTCTTCAGGTCAAATGGTAGTAGATTCTATGACTAAACCTATTTCTCAAGACATTTATCATACTCATGTTAGGAGTTCAAGACTTCGTAGGTGTTGATTTGTGATTGTAAAGCTTTTAGATTTATTATCACTCTTAGATAGTTCTTTTTATATATATTTATTCCTTTCATTTGATTATATCATCATTATAATGCGTTCTTTTTTAATTATCTTATGCCCACACACTTTTAACTACGTTTTTTGAATATGGACTTGATTTTCATCATCAGTCTAAGGTTATTCCCTCACATAATGACGACCTTGGCACATAGATTGCAAGTATGAAGACTTTGTTTAGACAATTAAACCCTAAGAGTTGAACCAATTTACAAGGCGCAATGATTGTCAGTTTGATAATTGTATTAATTTCACTTCGAATATTATCGAGATGAGATTCATTGGAATCAAACATGATTCGTAGACTTATAAAATCATATAGCCTTACAAATTCAAATGTGAACTTTAATCTGATGCTTTGGTAAGTAATTGGATTGGGAAGTTCAACTTAGGCACTTACTGTGTTACTAGAGTTAGACCCGTATGATGTCAAGGTCAACAAACTCTTAAGGACCTCTACCATAGCATGTAAGTCATACTACATGTGTTATTTATTTTTTGACATTTTTTTTACCTAAATGAATAAGTGAATGATTCGTTATTTCCTTACAGTGTCAGTATATTGAATAATTATGCGATTATTGTACCCTTAGTAACTAATGTCTATGTCGTAAAGTAGCGGTTAATGTTTACTGATTCTAGCATGATACCTATGACTAGGGTTGATAAGGTCTAATGAAATATGATTGGAAAAGTAACTTAACTAAAACTAAACAACATGAGGGCTTGAAGAAGATTATTTAGCCTCACATTTTAATGATAAATTGTACACAATGACTAGAGCTTATGTCGGCACTGATATTTCTACTTTCAAAAGAATTTTTTTCTATGTTATTTTACTAAATTCATAAATTTACAAATTATTTTAATTTTGAAAAGAAAGCTCGTGCATTGTGTACATGGTTGAACATTGTTTGAGCTTAAGCTCATGATGATTTAGAAAATGCACAATCTGATGTGGCCACATAAGTCTGGGGCATATGTGAGTTATAGTAGATGAGATGTGTTTTTTCACTTAGATAGAAACTTGGCATAATGTTCTCTCCGGAAGATAAAATCTTGTTGGTCGCACACCTTATTCCCTTGTATGAATAAAATACATGGATAAGTTCAGTTGAAGAGACGATTGTTGAGTCCCACCATGGATGAGTGGGAAATGTTGGTTATTTAGGCATACATGTGGACCCAACTCACCAAGTCACGTACTAGGATTCTTCTAGGAGTCAGAATCCCAGTGAAATTGAGTCGCTGTTATATTAAGAGACTGCAATCTCTTTACCTATTTTATCTCTATAAATAAATTATAAAGACGTGAACAAAAAAAAATCAGTATTCTCTTTATTTCCTCTCCTCTTTAAGTTCGGTAGATTTCTGGGTTTCTATCGAAGTCCCTAGGATTTAAAACGTAGAAAGAACCGTGACTGCTCTAATAACGTTGACGTAACGCGTGTTTGAACTTTTTGATCTCCGACGATCGATTCAATGTAACATAACTCTAGGTTTGAATCTCTGCTGCGTTTAACAGGTACGCTCCCTAAAAATCTATCAAAATCTATTGTCATTGTTTTTACATGGTAGAAAGCTTAGTCTCTCTTGAGAGACCAATCTTGATAGTTCTTAGTAGTCCACCTTCCGCTGGCGGCGATGGCATTTCTATTGGTGGACAATTACTTATCAACTTCTATTAATTATGTCTATAGGCATTTCATCAAACAATTTTCCTTCACATCAATTCATCATCAGCTTCCATCTTATTTTGTTTTCTCCTCCAACAACTCATTTTTATCATCAAGATTTGAATCATTTTCTTCAAAAAAAAAAAATTTAAAAGAAAGCAAGAAGAAGATGAAGAAGTGAGCATAGAATCCCCAGGTTTAATGAAGCTGAATTCGTTGTCTTCACATTGGATCAGACAACACTTTTAACAACCATTGAGATGTCATTGCCACAATTTGTACTAGTTAGAAGAAAATGGCGCAAACTTTAAAGGAGGGTATATACTCTTTCTCATTAATAGTATTTTGCATGTAAATATTATTGGTAGAGTATTTGGTGCAATGCTTTGTCATAAGATATGTCGTTAGATGCACCAAATCATTTCTAATAAGAGATTAATAATAATTAATGATAAATAATTTGGTGCATCTTAGTACACCTTATTACATTGCATCGTACCTAATATTCTAATAATTTCTATATGTAAAATACTATTAATAAAAAGAATATTCGTCTTCCATTTTTTTCTAACTACTGCAAATTGTGGCAAAGACATCTCAGGGGTTGTTACGAGTCACTGTCTGCTTTTTACCTATGCACTAGAGGTGGAATTAATGAATATAGTTGGACATTTGCATATACATATAGGTTTAAATTATTGTAGAAACTTTTATTTTGAGTATAATTAGTAAATTTTATTTTCATAAATATTTTCTATTATCTACAAGCCTTAGCCAAGGTAAGAATTTTTCTAATTAGTTAGATTCCTTTTTTAGTGTTTTATGAAAGTGGTATGAAATTTGTATATATTACAAAACTGGGTATTCTTTTAAAATAATTTTTAAATTAAATAATCATATTGTTACTATTTTTCCTTTGAAAACCAATATATGTGCCCATTTTAGTAAATTATGTATATGCCCTTGATTTAAATTCTTATTTTATTCCAAAAAAGTGTATAACATTACATTTATAGCCTTACGTTTGAAGAAATACAAATAATTTGTTAAATAATTATCAAAATATATCAAATTAAGCAGCTTCAAAAAAAAAAAAAAAAAAAAGCAGAAGTTTAATAAAGGGCATATATGATTTCATAAAAAACTTATTAATATTTTACAATTATTTTTAAAAATATCAAATTTTGTAATTTTATAAAATGTTGATACCCATTTTTATTCTCTCTACCTAATTTGCACTGGTAGTTCTAATTGGTAGGCCATATCTCTTTTGGTAAAAATATAATATTTGAATTTCTATGCGGTTGCCTAATGATTTGACTTGGTCCTACTCTTCACCATCTATAAATTGGACAAAGGTCACCGTAACCAATACATCTTCAAAGATATCTCTTCTTCTGCCCCAATACTGGTCTCCTCTCAATCTATGTAATATTTATTTTTTTGGTATCTTTTTCTTCTATAATAGTTAAATAGCTGAAGATGAAGGTCTCTGTATTAATATTGTTGTTTGGGCTAGTGTTGCTTCTTTGCAAAGGGCGTGTGTCTACGGCAGTTACTTGCAACGCCATCGAGTTGGCCCCTTGCTATAACGCAATACAATCAGGGGCACCACCATCTGCTACTTGTTGTAGTAAATTAAGGGAACAAAGGCCGTGCCTTTGCAAGTATCTGAATGATCCCAACCTCAAGAACTATGTGAATAGTCCGAATGCAAGGAAGGTAGCAAGCTCATGTGGTGTACCCTTCCCAAGTTGCTAGTTCACTACTAGGATTCTCCTTTATACTTATGCGTGAATTAACGAGTGAGTTTTGAACTCTCTTTCCTCCTTTACTCAATCGTTGTAAAGGTTGGAGTTGTAGGAGGGATCAAATAAAATGTAATCTTATTTCTATAATAAAGGGGAGAAATATTCATTTCCTAATTTTTTTATTTCTTTGATTCAATGATGAGAATGGGTTGGATTCTTTTTTATATCTAGGGTGCAATTTATTCTTTAGAAAATACTTAAAGAGATTTACAAATATTATAGAGAAAATTTGTAAAATTAAAGTTAAAGATACTCTTAATTTTAATTTTGAAAATGGTAAATTCTCATTTTTGGAATTAAGTTTTCAGAATGAATAGTGCGCTTGAATGGGAATTTCACAATTTTCAAGGATTTTTTTGCTAAATCAGTAAATTTTTTACTGAGAATAATTATTTTAGGGGAAAAATGATCATGATATATTAGATTTGGGAATTTTAACAATACCCTTAACAAAATTGATGATATTAGGTTTACAACTTAAAATGAAATATTAAATTTACCCCTAACTGAAGATCAACAGCCTTTTTGTTAATAAATTGAGGGTGAAATTTTGATTTTTCTCAAATTTGGATCTATGTATTCTTTGGGAATTGATGAATAACTTTTCTTTCAACACAACCCTCTTTTAGACCCACTAAAAGTGCGCATAATAGTAATTCAGATACAGTGCCCCTGATAGTGTCTCACCAAATATAGGGATGGCAATCCTAACATGTCCTACAAACACGACTCAAAAACGACACGGCATTAGTGAATTTGGTAAAGCGTAATTGGTTTTGGGCCATAATAGTGTTGATCGGTCTAACACAATTATAAAATGGGTCATTTCTAAGTCAAAGACACCAACCCACTTAACCTTTTTGACATGTTTATTTCAAAATTTTATTTAAGAATTTTAAAATTACTTATTTTTCTTAAAAGTTTTTCGTAATACATTTGTTTTCAAATTTTATAAAATATAAAGGGTATTTTGAAATATTTTTCAAATAATTAAGGTTTAATTTTTTTTAGCCTAGGAAAGAAAAACACTCTCCTTACTTAGGCCCTGCTTGTTTGCATTGCAAACCGTTGTAAAAACAAAATTTTATGATTATAGAATTTTTCGTTTACTAGATTTTACTTAATTTTGCAATTAGAGTGTTTGATTTTGTCCAATGCAAAATTTTGTGCTTACTTGATTATTTCAAAAACACAAAAAAATAAAAATAAAAATGCAATATATGTTTTCTTTGAAAAAATATCCTATTCTTATAAAATATAATTTAAAATTTAAACAAATTGACATTTAATTCCATCATTTTTAAATAAATTGAAAAATTGCAAGTATTCATTTTCATAAGGGATTGAAAGATGATTACCCATTTGAACCAACATTTGAAAGATCTTTCAATTTGATCCAACCAAAAAGCTAAATTAATAAATAAAATAAATCTCAAACCTACTATTGTCATTAGTAGAAATCAGATATAAACAAACTTTTAACATGAGCAAATAAGCTAATATTTAACTTAATCCATATTAGTGGGTTGATGTGTAATATGTCAACTAACTAAGCTCTTTTTTTTTTTTAGGTAAGCAAGCAAGGGATTATTGGTTAATGGTGATTTAAACCTTAGGTCATGGGATCAACTCTCCTCAAGCCTTACCACTTAGCTAAGTGGCACCTTCATTATCAACTAACTAAGCTATTCATATAGGGTGAATCATACTATTAAGGGTAGTTGAGATGATAAGGGCGATTGGGTATGCTCCCAAGTCACACCTGTGAATCTTTATAGGCCCCTCCACTTAAAAAGTGGCTATATTTAACTGCTAACATGAGCTAGGGTGTTTGATATGTGCGGCCCGCCAAAACAAAACAAAAATATAGGGTAAATTACTATTTCGTGAGCTGAAAATGAGTTATTTACAATTTCAACCACTTTTCATTTTAATTATCAAAACGTGAACACTCATGTTGGGGAATGATAGAGAGAGAGAGAGAGAGAGAGGTGAGAGGTGAGCTTGGATTATTCTTAGATCGTGTGGAAAAGATGAAGATAAAAACATAAAGTTTTTTAAAGGTTTTTACACTACAAAGTTTTACGGTATTTTCGGTTGTTTTTTATGAAATGTCACGATTATTTATGGTGGGGCTTACAAAAATATTTACATCCAAGCAGCTGCATTCGACAAATCATTGTAAAAATTTTTATTTGCGATTTTTTACGGGGCAAACAAGCAGGGCCTTAGTATGAAAAGTGTAAAACCCCGAGTTTTCAATTCGTATCTCGAAGAAAAATAAATAGTGGAATTATAAAAAAAATCTTGAAAGTGGAAATTAGGGGTAAAATTTTAGGATATTTCTGATCATTTTTAATGGAATCTGACCTCACCATTAGATTTAAAATGATTGAAAAACATAGTTTAGCCTGTAAGCACGCTTAAGTATGAGTCCAAATATAAAAATTGTAAAATCCTTGATTATTGAGTCGGACCAGGCTAAAATAATGATTTTTAGCTAGAGCAAGAATTATTAAAATTTAATTATACCATTGGATTTGTAAAGAAATAATATTGAACATGAACTATTTATTTGTCATTTTTGAAGACTAGAAAGTTGAATTATCGTCAAAAACGAAAATGACATAAATTTTAGAGGTCACTTCAAGCCAAAAATGTAAATTTTTGTTAAAGATAAAATTTGTAAAAATTGACCATACCATTAGATCCGGAATGAAAAATTAAGTGAAATAGAGTATTCATTCGTCATTTTTGGAGTCTGGACGGTCAAGTTATCGTCGATCGAAACAATAGGCGAAATATCAATTTCGTCCCAAATTTTATATAAATAAAATTTTAATTTTTTTTAAACTTGTCTTCTCCAACAATTCAACAGCCAATGAAAATTAAACAAAAAAAATTCTTTTTTTTTTTTGAATTTCAATTGCAGATGTACGACAAATGGTTTACTGTCGTCGATTAATGCAGAAAGGAAAAACGTCTACAGCCTTACTCTCTACAAAATCCACCCAAATTCCTTTCGTTTTCTCGTCTTTTTCACCCCGTATCGTCAAAAATCAGTTGTACGTATATACAGGAATTTTGAAACTTTGACCTCGGATTTCATCCGTTTCGGTATCCAACCGTCCTTCGCCGTAGAAGGGAGAAATGACGACGACATCGAGATCTTCAAAACCATCAGGCCGATTTCGAAAATTAGCCATCTTAAAGCATAAGTTACCTTGATTTTCGTGCCATTCGCTTCGATTTTCGCACACGTATTTCAATTCCTTTGCATAGAGATTGTAAGGAACTTTCAATTTCTATTAGTAATCATAGATTGTGAAAATTGCATTTAGGATTTTATCTGAAATTTTTTTTATGTATTTTTAAAATATAGAATTCTTTTGTTATTTAAAAATTCATGCCAGAAATTGTATGTTTGAAATGTTTAATTGTAATTTTTAACAAATTATACGTGGGTAAGGTATTTTAACAGGTTATTTCCATCAATTGGTTCTTGTGCACTGCTCGGACACCATTTTAATATAAAATTTATATTTTTTTTTCAATATTATTGATAAAAATAAATTCTTTAGTTGAAAAATGTGATTTAATATTCAATGAACTCATATTGAGTTGATGAATATCAGAAAATGGATATTTTATTGAAGAGATTGAAAACTATAAAAATCAAAAAATGGGAAAAAGGTATGAAAACAGTAAAATGTCATAATCACACCCGAGGGGTGATGTTTGCATTTTACATTGTTGTGTTATGTGTAGGTTGGTGAATGGGTATCCAGGGATAATATTACTGATTGCATGTTTATTTACTTTCTGTTAGCGAGAGACGCTGTTTATGTTTCCGTTTTGTTATTTATTTTATGCCCTTTGACCACACTTGCATGGTAGGAAACTGGATATCTATTCTCAACCTTGTATTGTTAATTTCTCTTTTGTTTTCAAATGAAAGTAATATATATACGTAGCTATTTTGTGAGTTGTTAAAGAGTTTATGAATGCTTGTAGGGATAGTGCGTCATATCATCCGGAGTGGTGAACTATCCTGGGATGTACGGTAGAGACCACCAAGCTCATACGTGGTATGGGATGCGTATGAGAGTGGAGTCACAACTGGAATCCGGGTTTATTCCTCTCTATCTTTACTAGTGAACTTGTAATGTAAAGGTGATTGTATACGAATGGTTTGGATATTTGGGAATCACATGCACGCCTGATAGGCATAGACGAAGATGATTAGTCAGTGATCACTAACAATGTATAGTAGTCGAACGTTCTGATACATCGAAAAGAGACTCATTGCTTATGGTCACATCAAACGGCCAGCTTGAGTCGGATGAATGGTCAACCAAGTGTGGTAATTGCAGCGACCGGCCACAAAATCAGGAACTAAAAGCCAGAGAAGAATTGTAACATCATGTCCCAACTGGGAACGATCCAGTCGTGAATCTTAACTCTCTAATTCAATACTCCACCATTGTGTATTATGTATATGTTGTCTTATTTTGATATATAAAATGAAATGCATGTTTAATGTTTTCATTTGATCAATTATATTTATATACAAATAAAATGTCATAGTGAGTACTGTTGATTGATGTAATGTTAGTTTTAAAATGTTTAATTGCTCATCCCTAGCTATATGTACCAGTTAATCGTAGTTTCTTCTGTAAAATTTTGCATATTTTAAAATGATTTAGTATGTTTATTCGCTCATGTTATGAGAGATTATTGGCAGAAATTGTTTGATTTCCTACTGGGTAACCATTGTTACTCACCCTTTCCTTTTCTATTTTTTTAGTTTCAGATCCGAAGCTTGGTGAGGCAGGTGTAGAAAACGAGTGAAAACCATCTGGTGGGTCAAATAGACAGCCAGAGTTCGTCACTTGGTGAGTATTGGGGTTATATCCCCTAGTGGTGTCGATTTGTCCAAAAGTATTATAGATTTTGTTCTGAGCGTTAGGACTTTTGTTAGAGTGAGAAATTTTTGTATAATCTCATGTATAAATTTCTTCTTCCGCACTTTGATCTATCATACGATATTAGATGTATATAGGCTTCTACTAGTTATTATATTATTTATTTATATGCAGGATTGTATGTTATTTTATCAGGTGCAGGTTAAACGCCTTGGAATGCTAATATAAATAGAGGAGACCATGCCGAAATTTTAAGGTACCACCTAGTACCTCGAAATCTGACATGGGGATTTGTGTTAGTGTTTGGCGGGGCGCCACAGAAAGTTTCCTAACTACATTATCTTATGACATTTCGAAAACGTGATCTAGTGTCATAGGGACGTAGATGATAAAATTATAAGAATGTTGAATTTTTTTTCGAAGGTAGGAACGAAACTTATTGTTTCCACTTAAGATTAAAATTTCATTGAATGGGTTACATGGTCGGTCAGGTTACCTATGCAATAAATGTGTTGGATTTGGATTTAAGTATTTTACACCGTTATTAAATGGGTCAAGTTTAGATTGGGAAAATTTTTAGAATACCCTTAACTAAATACGACACAAACACAACACAATCCAATCCATTGCCACCCCTAACAAATTTGGAAAATTTTGTTTTCGTTTTTAATTTTCAACAAGAATTTATGTTGGAATTAACTTGAAAGAAGAAACAAGATTTTTTAGGACATTTCGGTCAGTTTCATTAATGTACAAGAGAAGAGTAGAATCAAGGGGTACATACTCATTTTCTCAATAGTCATGCTACACTCATGACTTCGTTGGACATTGCGTTCAACATTGCAATGATCTTGCAATGCATAGATAACCATAACTTATTTTTCTCGAGATACAAGAAAAAAAATCTGCATTTTTTTATGCACTGTCATGTCAACACAATGTGGAAGATAGTGTCCAACGAAGCCAGTTCGGTGTTCTCCTTTTTTATAGAGTAGGGATAATATGACTCCCTCACATTACATACTCAATCGACCCATTGACATGGAGTGTACCAAAAATATGAACTTCATGTCTTGGGATAATCAATCATACATCCCCATAAATCTATACAATTTGTGTATATGGGGATGCACAGTTATGTATCCCGAGGCATAAAATCTATGATTCTAACACAGTCCAAACCAAGGAGTCGATTGAGTATGCCACATGGGGGAGCCACCTTTGAAAATCACAAGGTTTTGTTAAACTTCAAAGTTATCTTTGAAAGGGTAGTTCAAGTATTTGTTTTCTTAAAAAAACTACTTCATATGTCCTTTTTGAGAGTAATATTCTAGAAAGTATATTCCCAAGATTTTATATTTTTGATGAAAGGTCTTTTTGGTATATTTTTTTATTAAAATAAAAAACTATGCAGTCATTTTCGAAAATTTTCTTTTAATTGACTTTAGGTCAAACAAAATAAATCATGAGATGCCTATCATTAAATGAAATTAAAAAAAAAAACTGGCATCACTTTTCAACATAGACTAGCATACTTTGACTCATCCAACCTTTCAAAATCATGAGATGCCTCTCATTCTAACGAACGAAGGTGGGTTGCAATTTTCTTCTTGCTTGACTTACTTGAGTCTTTAGAATGCAAGACTTCAGAGTTTTGATTTTTATCATAAACATAGGAATCAATTATTTAAATTTTCAACTATTAAAATAAAAATAATGGGATAGAAATTTACTTGAAAATTTTGTATTAAGTACCCATACATAACTAATATTTGTTCAATATTTGAAAATCTACAACGTGTGAGGAACAAACTTATAAAAATCATTGTGTCATTCTTTTAAGGAAATTAATAATCTCCATGGTATTTTTGTAATTAACTTTTTTGAAGTCTTATAATACTTACAAAAATGCATATCTTCTACACTAAAGAAAAATAAAAATTCATCTTAGTGGCATTCATGTACGAAAAATGAATATAAAGAATGCGAGATACATAAAGTAATGTTGTGTCATCAACCCAAAGAGAGAAATATTAAATCATCTTTCAAAAAACAAAGAAATACTAGATCCAATGCAAGCATTAAATGATGGCCACCTCTAAAATAATTCATAAAAGTATTCTCTATTCTCTTTTTTATTTCTAAAAATAAAAAAAATAAATATAGTTCAATTTACAGAAGCATGCATTAAAATGGAAAAATTATCAAAATAGTACACTATTCAAATTAATTCTGAAGAATGTAATTTACCATTTTTGAAATTATTTTATTTTACTAAAGCTGGAAAGTTTTGAAATGAGCTGTAATTTTCATCATTTTAGTATCAAAAATATCCTTTTTTAAATTTCTATTCAAATTACTTAAATACCCTTCCATTAATTTTATTATGAAATTACTTTAATACCCTCCACTCATTCTTCTTTGTCGTCACTCATGACTCAATGCATCATTTTCAAAATCCAGCAACTATCTTTTAACGGTTTAGAGGAATTTCAAAATTCATTCTTTACAAATTTTTAATATATTTGGCATTTAGAGAAAAAGTTCGAGTGAGAATCAAGCATAGAGATAAGTAATCCAGAATTCAAAATGTGCATAATTCAAGGAGCTGAAGACCAATGAAACTTTTTTATACCAATTGGACCAAACGCAGTGAACAAGAACAAGAAGAAATAATAAAAACATGACTTTTTGACATTGGTAACATCTAATGCTTATATTGATATTCACATTCCCCGTCGTATAAAATTATGAAGCGTGGAAAACTTATCTAAAATGATATCATAATGCTATGGAAATATTGACATCCTTTATTTTACTACTGAAACATAAAATGCTAATTTTTATGAATTTTATGAAAAAAATACATTGAAAGTTGCTTACTAGTAATATTAGAAACCAAATGTCATTATAATAAAAAAAACAACGGTGGGCTCTACATCGTTATCTCCCCACGTAAGTAGGAGTTGAGATTTAAGCTTAATACAAATATCGAGCAAGATGAATGTACCAAGAGATTTAATTTTTCACAGTTGTGCTTCCTTTCCCACCCATGTCACTATCGAAGTGTGATTGCTTTGATGTGAATAGACATTGGAGGAGAAGATATTGTGTAGAAGATGATTAAAAGGATGTTTTGAGAAAATTACTGCCTACCCAACGCGCATCGTCCCAACAAATAGTGTGTGTGGAAAGTATGTGCTCCTCCTCAGTTGAATTGGCAAGACTCTTCGGATTGTTGGACAATTGGAGACCCATTAATTGAGCAATCCGAGTAGGTGTGAAAAAATCTTTGTTCCTATGAATAATCATAGAAAATTGTAAAGGTGTTATATGGTGCCATGGTCCCGACCACAACATTTGATGTCTAAAATAGATGAAAACTTAGCCAAAAGGTGGAGTACAAGCAATGAAAGTGGAGAAGGCAAAAACATTTGCAATAATTAATGAGAAAAGAAGACCAAGAAGATTTCACTAGCAGAATAGCGAATGAGCATTTAGTGTTTTGGCAGAACCATGTTGGCGAAATTTTGTAATATCATCTTTTTCTGTAACAAACTTTCCTATGATTCTATAAAAATAGGAGTTCTATCGAGTTTGAAGAGGTCTTTTTCTCAGAGAATTTTGGAAAATTCTTTAAGAGAGTCTTAGTAGATTTTGGGTGGAGAAACTCTATCAAGTTGAATTTTCAATCCATTTTTAGTGAACTTTCTTGGATTTTGGACTCTTCTTGGTTGGTAACTTAATTTAGTTTCTACTTTGTAGCTATTTCATTCTCTATAAATTAATGGATATCTCTTTTACTTCTTTGATGCCTAAAAAGATGGAATCAATGTGGTTTCAAATTCATCATCCTTGTGATAGGAACAAGGGAAAAGAACTCAAACTCAAATTTGATTTCTCTTTCTCTTTGTCTTTCTTTCCTTTCTACTTTTTCTTTTTCTTTGTGATTTTTATTGCTTTTGGTTGATTAGAAGAAGTTTGTACCCCAAAGTAGGGAGTTGAGGCTCCCAAGTAAAAATAAGAAAAGTTGGAAACCAAGATCAACCTAAACCTCAATATTTTGAAGGTTGGTGGACAAAGATTGGAAAAACAAAATGGTTTTTTCATTGTCTCCCTTTTCTTGCTTATCCTGAGTGTCACCACCCTTTGGGTCTAATCCCACAGTCACACGCACCCCGTTGGAAAGTCCTACGTACAATTGGATAAGTCATGGGTCAATCGAACCCTATAGTATGGTCCCAAGGAATTCATAACTTTGTGGGGTTTCGAACCCTTGACCTACCTTTCCCGAGGAACTTATCAAGGCTCGGCTTTCCACTACACCAACCCCTTGGTTGCTTACATTGTCTCCCTTGGTGGTGGTTTTGATTTTATAATGTTGAGCTCCATTGTTTTCCATTTGTTTGTCTTTCTCCCTCTTTTGTAATTTGTATTCCATTATTTTATAGATTTTTCCTTCTAATATTTGTTGTTTCGGCTAAGGTTAGTTGTTTGTCAAGCATTCTATCCTTTGTCAATGGTTATTCAATTTTTTTGGTCTTTTCTCTTGATTTTTCTCTTAATTTTTTCCTTATTTGCTGTCATTTACATGCATAACCATTTTGGGGTCCCCTTGATAATGGCTTGTAATAAATTTATGTTACAATTGAATGCTCATTCACTTTTACAACTTGCTTTTTCTTAAGACATATAGAGAATATTCTTTCGCTATATGCCTCCAATAGCCTTTTTGGGCCCATTTTCTTTGTTGTATAGTAGGATTTGTTAGTCGTTATTAAAGTAATCTAAGAACTGCTCATTGGAAAACAATAAAGAGGATATTTCGATACTTGCATGGGACTGCAGATTATATATTATGTTATTAGGGAGCAGATTTGTGATTATAGGATTATAGTGACGTTAATTGGGCTAGTGATCTAGATGAACGTAAATCCGTATCAGGTTATGCATTCTTGCTTGGAGTTGGTGTTGTTTCTTAGTTTAGCAAGCAACAATCTTGTGTTGCATTATCCACGATGGAGTTGGAATATATTGCATCTAATGCTACAATTCAATAAACTATGTGGTTGAGAGGGTTCCTTATTCGACGTGGTATATAGCATAATGCCAAACATCCTGTATCATTATATTGTGATAGTATGGCAGCACCAGCATATACAAATGATCCTAAATACCATGAAAAATCGAAGCACATCGATATTCACTATCACTACATTCAAGACATGGTTGCACTAAAAAAGGTAGTCCTATTATATATTTCTTCAGATCAAATGGTAGTAGATCTTGTAACTAAACCTATTCCCCGAGACATTTATCATACTCATGTTAGGAGTTTGAGACTTCGTAGTTGTTGATTTGTGATTGTAAGACTTCTAGATTTATCATCACTCTTAGATAGTTTTTTTTAATATATTTATTCATTTCATTTGATTGTATCATCATTATATTGTGTTATTTTTTAATTTTCTTATGCCCACACACTTTTAACTATGTTTTTTGAACATGGACTTGATTTTCGTCATCAGGCTATGGTCATTCACTCACATAATGACGACCTTGGCGCATAGATTACGAGCATGAAGATATTGTTTCGACAATTAAGCCCTAAGGGTAGAACCAATTTACAAGGCGCAATGATTGCAAATTTGATAATTGTATTAATTTCACTTCGAATATCGTTGAGATGAGATTCATTGGAATCAAAGATGATTTGTAGACTTATAAAATCATATAGCCTAGGAAATTCAGATGTGAACTTTAAAGCACCCTCGATCTGCAGGTTGCGGATTCGGTTTTTTGGGTTTGGGAGTTACTACCTAATTATTATGGTCTAGGAATCGAAGCATTGACTCTAAATAGATAAAATACATTGATCTACAAAAAGAACGGGTCTAGGGATCACGTTACGAGGTTGGAAGGTGTTAGGCACCAATCTCGCTCAACAAATGTCGGTTTCTACTTTTACAAAAATTACATTGCTAAAAAACAACCTAAAAAATATAATAAATAAATAAAAATTACTTTTTACCTAAGTGATTGCAACAACGGATTCCCTTAGTGCTGGTGGAGAGCGTCCTCGTGTGAGTTTTCCTATTTTTCATTTGTCACTAGATCTATTTCTCATCTCTAAGTTGAGATATCATCCTCCTAGATTTAAGTATTTTCTGATTTTTGGATATTTTTTTTGAAAGGTTTCTGGGTGTTTTTAGAGGACTTCTGAGTATTTTTTGAGCAAAAACTGGGGTTTGGATGTTAGATAGGGAGTTGGGATTTTGGATTTAGGATTTTAGGAAGACTGGTGTGTTTCTGATCTCTTTTTCTTAGGATTTCTCTTGACATGCGAGATTGGGTTGTGGAGGCTCCTATTTATAGAGTTTTTTTAGGAGCTTTTTAGTTTGACTAGGTTTCTTTTAGATAAGGTAAATTAGGGTTTAATTAGGATTTTGAATTAGGGTTTGGAATTAGGGTTTCCATTTTACATACAATGAAAGAATATTTTTTAATTTTTTTTTTGGAGAACCCCCTGATTATATTTTTAATTCTTTGGACCCCAAATGGAAGGGCCTTCTAATAAATATTAAGTGGGCCCCAAGTGGGACATCACTTAAAATTTGGCTCGTGGGCTTAATTAATTGATTTTATTGATTTAAAATTTTAAATTTAATTTATTAAGGTCACTTTAATTTCATTAATATTTTAATTATTAATTATTAATTTCAAAATTTTGAATTTTTAGGATTATAAAGTTACCTTTTGCCCTCAAACAGGACTTTTATGTTTCAAAGTTACTTTTTGATGTTTTAGGATGTTTTGAAATCAGTTTTTCATAAAAAATTCAATGGAAGTATCAGTTTGTGTCATTTATGGGTTTTTGGCCTAAAATGGTCGTGGACCCTTTGAGGGGTATTTTCGTAATTTTATCGAATTTAGTGAAAATTGGCGAAATGGTATATTTGATTTTAATTCATTGTTTTATGTATTCGTAAGGGTTTTCCTAAGCGTAACGTAAGCTTTAGGGATGTTTTGATGTTAGGAGTATTTTGATAATTTTATCATTTTTTAGTGATTTTTCTCGTAAAACTTCTTTTTGTCTGAAAATGATGATTTCTATATTTTGGGATCATATTTTCCTAGCGTAGCGTGGTTTCTAAAGTTTTGTTTGCTTGAGATACCTCATCTGAATATCTGAAACATATCTAGTAATAAATAAAAAATATTGGAATATTCATCTATTATTGGGAACCATCGCAATTGGGTTGCCGAATTGATTAATTAGGCGAGTGCGAACATGAGATGTCTATAGATGCCCTTTTTTGACAGAGGGTTGAAGCAAACTAGATAGCAAATCTATTTCATAAGATAATGCGATATCCGAATGCTTTAAGTGACAGTTCATTTTGCAGCCTGATTTTACAATTCGTTGGGACGTTCGGATCCTTAGGTTAAAACTCTCTCCTAACCTAAAAATTTGTCAGGTCCTCGAGTGCGAGCTCTCACTGACGGAGTCAGATCCTTGAATTTTAGAAAATTCTCTTTGACTAATAGAACAAATGTGCAAGTGTGTACTTGAAATCTGAGATAAATCTCAGAGGGTTTGAGCAAAAACTAAGTAAAATATAAGCTTAACTGAGCATAATCCAAGAAAACCCTTGGTGGTATCTAAACATAATTTCGAGAAAACCTTCAGAGGCATTTGAGTATAATTTCGAGAAAATCTTTAATGGAATTTGAGCATAATTCCTAGAAAAGACTCGGTGGTATCTGAGCATAATTCCGAGAAAATCCTTAGCGGCATCTGAGTATAATTCTGAGAATACCCTTGGCGGTATTTGAGCATAATTCTGAGAAAACCCTTGGCAGTATCTAAGCATAATCCGAAAAAACCTCGGTGGCATCTAAGTATAATTCTGAGAAAATCCTCGGCAGCATCTGAGCATAATTCTGAGAAAATCCTCAATGATATCTATGCATAATCCGAGAATACCCTCAGTGGTATCTAAGCATAATCTGAGAATACCCTTGGCGGTATTTGAGCATAATTCCAAGAAAATTCTCGGTGGCATTTTAACATAATTATGAGAAAACCCTCTGTGGCATCTATGCATAATCTGATAAAACCCTTGATGATATCTGAGTATAATTCCGATAATACTTTCGGCGACATCTGAGCATAATTTCAAGAAAACCCTTGTCGGTATCTGAGCATAATCCGAGAATACCTTGGCGGTGGAGTGAATCTAAGAAAAAATGAATGGATCTGAGAAAGAATGAATGGATTTGAGAGAGAATGAATGAATATGGGGAAGAGTAAATAAATCTAGGAAAAAATGAATATATTTGGGAAATAATGAATGAATCGGGGAGAGAATGAATGCCCTATTTATGGTTCTAGGTGAAAAGGTAATGAGCTATTCTTTAGGAAAAACCAAATATGAGATCAGAAACGCTTCTGTTTGAAACTCAAGATTTTTTAAAAAATTTATGAATTTTTTAATTTCTTTTGAACCTCAGGAGTTTTCAAAAAATTGCTATCAAGAGGGTAACCTTAAATTCGGGGTTCTCATTATCATTTAGGATTAACATTGATCAAGCTTGAGAACAAAATGCCCTCGTTTTATAGGAAGCACTGCACTAAAGATAAGTGAACACAATTTATAAAAAAAATAAATGCCCTTAGTGTAAAGGGAATAGTCACATACTATAGAAAAGAAAAAGAAAAGTGCCCCTTGTTATGAAGGTGTGAAATATTTGATTATCACAAGTGCAATAAAGATTTAACTTTTGATCTTGACCTTTTATATTGAAGATATTGAGTCAGGCTCAAGAAAACAAAATATTTCCTTTCGAGATTCATTATAGAATTCACCCATTTCCTTCTTGGTTCACTTAGAGAAACAAAAATTTTCAGGTCAATCGTAGATAAGATACTCATGACTTCCGAGTCATTGCCTGGTTTAGGCTGAGTACTAAGACTTGGTCATTCAAAATTTTGAAGTTTCGACTCAAACTGTCTTTTAACTTTTCAACTCAACAGATATTTTCTTTTGATTTTTGATTACTCTAATTTTTGCATAGATTGCCTTTTGAGGTTTTCAATCTAGTGAGCGTGCTCTAGCTTTTGCCTAGATCGTCTTTTTAGGTTTTCAATCTACTGAGCTTACAATTTTTTCTTTTTTTCTTTGATTGTTGCTAAGACAGTCCTTTTGAAATTTTAACTTAGCAGGCTTATTTTCCTTTACTCTAATTATTGTCAAGATCGTCCTTTCGGATTTCCAATCTTGCGAGCTTGTCTTAATTTTTGCCGAAGTCGTCTTTTCAGGTTTTCAACCTAGGCCCATTTTTCTTTTTATTCCCTTTTGAACTTTTGGAGTTACTGTCTGATCATGCTTTGCTACTTCCCTTGACTTTTTTGCATGGTACTCAGGAAGACTTTCATGGGTAAGCTTAGGACTGGATATAAAAATAAAGGAATTTTGAAGCTTAAAAATCTGAATACCCCTTGTGTGGCATTTCTTTTAAATTGTATTTTTCCTTTGAATTTTCTTCCCATTTTGACAATATTTCTTTTTGGATTTTTTTCTTTGTGGGGAATATATATATATATATTTTGATATGGTTGAGCCTGAAGTAACTTCTCAGGTTGCCTACATACCCTAGAATTTTGGGATTAGACCAAAACGTAGTTCGAATTTTTCCTCCCTTGGGTTGGGTGATCGGGCTGAGAAAGAAAAAGGCACTATTTTAAAAGAAATTTTTTGAAAAAGACTGCAAAGGACTGAGAAAGGAGATGTTGAACTGGGTAACAAAAAATTAATTAGACTAAAGATAGCCTCCTTAAATGTAGTACTGATTGATTTGGTCAAGGTTTATTGATTCTACTAGCTCAATTCCATTATGATATTGAAGTCTGACAATTTTTCCAAGCAGTATTTCCTTAATGAATAAATCTCTTCAATTAGGTTTAGATTTCCTCCTATGGTCGAGGAGGGGTGCTTAATTTTCTTTGAAGTTTCTTAGTTAAATCCTTGACTTGTAAGTGACAAACTTTGACTTTTTTATCAAATGTGTAAGTGACTTTTCTCTGATAAGTTTACACGTGGTACATAACTTCTTAGGTTGTTTTTCTTTAATCCGGTTTACTTCTTCGTACCCATGATAGGCCTAGTCTGTTTCTAACAATTGACTTTCCATCAAGACCTGGAGATACGGGATTTTCATTTCAACTAGTAAGACAACTTTCATATCATACACTAAAGAATAGGGAGTGACTCCAGTGGAAAATTGTATTGAAGTACGATGTGTCCCCAGTGTGAATGGTAACTTCTCTAACTAATCCTGGTGTGATTGACACATTTTCTTGATGATTGTTTTGAGATTTTTTATTGGCTGCTTCAACCTTTCCATTAGTCTGAGAATGTAGGGAGATGATTTGTGATATCGGATCCTGAACTTTGAACATAAAGTAATGACCTAAGCTTTGAAGTATGACCCATTATTAGAGATCAATTCAAAAGGTACCCTTATATCGACTGATAATATGTGCTTGAATGAACTTTGCAACTCGAGATGCAGTAAGGATAGCGCTGATATATCTCTATCGATATTTTTATCTCATCGAGTAAGTATCTATTCCGTGTTGAACAACACCCAAGCTTGCACCGAACAAGTTTTTTAAAATTTTTGAGTAAATTTATTATCCCCTCGTGTTCATCGAGATATAAGGTGATCCTAATCCTAATCTCTTGAGGATTTTCTTTTGTTCCGAGGTTGATAAAATTTATTTTTTTCCATTAGAGGTTGAACTCGACGTTCATTTTCTTGTTCAAGTAATTTGATTATTTTAGGAGGAGGTTCTTCGTTAGAAGATTCTCCCTCTGAAGCTAGATTATTAGTTAAATTATTATTGTGCTCAGGGTAATCAAAAATTTCTTTCATTTCATAAAAAAAATATGGGTAACAGGACTCATTACAAACTTAACAGACTTACTTGACTCAGCAGAAATAACATATTCACTTGACTCAACAAAAATAATAGACTTATAAGACACATCTAACTGAACAAGACTAACAGGACTGATAGAACCAGTCTCGACATGCAGTATAGGACTCATCACATGATAATTAGAAAGAAACTTGATCGCGACTTTGATTATAGATTGAGGATTTGGGATCCCCTTCCCAAATGAAATCGCTAAGATGCTGTGATATTCAATGAACAACTGATCAATACTGAGGGAGTCTATGCTGAGTTGCTAGTATCTAGTTTCTCTTTCTTCTACTTCTTTGCTTCTTCTTTTTTCAGGCTAGTCCATGCCAAAGAAGATTTCAAACCTCGACAGACGAGTACCCGTGATGTGATCAATAAACGACACTGGAAAACCACGTTAAGGGAAATCTTTCCCTACTTTCATGAAGTATCTAGTAAAGGTCTTACAATAAGGCTTCATTTTAACCAGATCTGTGGTGCGTCCTTGCCTTTTTACACTTGCCTTATCTCCCTTTATTTTCCAATATCCTTAGTAGGTTTATGTCCCAATCCGAATTTGCCAATGACTTCTTTGATTACTAGTGCCTCTTTAATACCCTGTTACTTACGACCTGGGTCCATACCAAGAAAAAACCTCATATTCTTGAACATATTCGCCATATAACAATTAGAGGTATTTTCTATAAGGAAGTGTTCTTTTATGGTATGGTCCCATTGGACTGAGCATATCTTTTCGAATTCGAACCTGTTGAGCTCTACCTCCTGTTGTTCTTGTTGAATCTCAAGTAACGACTCACTCTTGGTTTCGGCACTGTTTACAATCCCCACAATTTCAGCATCTTCATGAAGAGTGATCACTAGTCCATATTTGATGAATTTGACATTTTGATGTAGCGTAGAAGGTATGACTTTGCTCTGGTCTAGTCATGATTTTCTTAATAAAAAATTAAACGAAGACTGGATATCTATGACCTAGAATTCTACAGGGAAGTTAGTTATGCGTACGGACAATCGAAGATGTAAAATTCCCAATACGTTCATCTTGGTGTTGTCATATGCCTTACCACCCTGATTGATTGGCTTGAGATCTTCAGCTTTAAACCCAAGGCAAGTAACAGTCTTTAAAGGACAAACATTCAATGCACTTCCATTATCAATTAAAACTGAGGTACTCTCATTTCATTGTAGTCAATTGTAATGTATAGTTGCTTAGTATGGCTTGCTCCCTCTTTTGGGAGATCTGAGTCTAAGAAAGGCAGAATGTTCTCCACATAACTTGCCCCTACTGTATTGACCAGCTAGTCTGGAGAAGTATCAAGGGAGACTTGAGCTGTATTTAGTACTTTGAGAATGGCCTCCCTATGGGCAGTGAAAGTCATGAGCAAACCCCAAACCGAGATATTGGTCCCCTAATCTCTTCAACTACTTGATCACAGAGTCATCTTCCTCGATGATTTCTTTGATGGGATCTTCTTTCTCTTTTCTTGCCAAGGCTGTAGGATTGTAGACACGGAGTTCTGGTGGCTCAAAAACTCTTCTCCCTTGACTCATATGTTTGACTTCATCCCAAGAGAGGGAAAAAAACTCATCCTCTTTAGTCAACAAGTATGGGTCTTCATCCGTCAAAGATACGGGACTTTCTAGGTTCATTTGTGGCAAAAGATAACTAGTGAATGCAAGGCTACTGTAATGAAGTGGGGATAAACAGTACGCCTCATCTGAGGCTAGTTCAAATAGTTTGTGGCTTGTGGTGAAGACCTTGTCGGTGAAAGCTATTCCGACAATGGGGTAACTAGGTGGTTTGACTTTGATTGGATGGATTAGAAATATGGTGTCGAATGGTAATGGGGTGTAGGAAATCATGTTCAGGGTTGGTGGAAGTTGGTAGGAAGGTAGTGGATTAGTGGTGACATTTGATGATGTTGGACTAGGGATTTTGACCTTTTGTCGTCAATAAAATTTTGAATGGCATGACAGAGGGTGATACATCTATTAGTGTAATGGCTAGAGATTTGATGAAACTTGTAGAACAAAATAGAGTTGTGTCCTGCTGGCAGGGGATTCGGTAAAGGCCGGGATTGGAGTGGGATGAGAAGCCCTTTTTTTACCAGTTTCTGAAGAGCTTCGGTAAGAGAGTTCGGGATTGACTTGGGTGAACTTGATTATTAGTCTAGGCTAGAGGTTGGATTGGGGTAGCTGGTGTGTTGGCTATATAAACATGGTTGGTACTGGGTTTGGAAACGAAGAGTTTCTTGGACCTATTGTCTGAGGGGTTCAAAAGAACCCTAGAGGCAAAAATATCCTCAAGTTGGCTTCCTACTTGTAATAAGGACTCAAAAGTAGGGAGATACTAGGCGACTAGGTGTTGAGCATATCCTTGTGTGAGGTTTTTTAGGACAATTGTGAAAGCGCCCTCAATCCGCGGGGGACGTGGATCTGTTTTTGACTTTTGAGGTTTGGGAGTCGCCACCTAGTTATTACGATCTAAGAACCGAATATTGACTCTAAACGGATAAAAAACTAATCTACTAAAGAAAAACTGAATCCGAGGATCACATTACGGGGTTGGAAGGTGTTAGGCACCAATCCCTCCCGGCCAATGCCGGTCTTTACTTATCCCAAATAAGACTACATTACTAACAAAAACCTAGATAGAAAAAAATAAAAGAGATTTTACCTTCGAACGCAATGATTTTATTCCCTCAGATTTGATAAAACTACTTCTTGTACCGTACTCCTTACTTCGTTCTGTCTCCGGATTTGATTTCAGATCTCCGATGCAAGGTATCTCTTCCTTAGATCTGAATTCTTTGAATTTTGTTATCGATTTTGGGGTACTTTTGAAGGGCTTCTAGGTGTTTTTTAAGTTAGAGTTGAGGTATGGATGTCAGGTAAGGAGTTAGGGCTTCAAAATTAGGGATTTGGGAAGGTTGGGGAGGCTTCTTGACCTACTTTTTCAGAAATCCTTAGGGTTTATGATTTGATACGAAAATAGGGTGTGACGACTCCTAT
This sequence comes from Akebia trifoliata, assembly GCF_017979445.1. Lineage (NCBI taxonomy): Eukaryota > Viridiplantae > Streptophyta > Magnoliopsida > Ranunculales > Lardizabalaceae > Akebia > Akebia trifoliata. The sequence goes on along the minus strand of NC_141381.1, from coordinate 12,741,253 downwards.
TTATAGATTTTTTAAAGGGTGATTTAGATAGAATTAGTGTTTAATTAGAATTCTTTTAGTTAGAGTTGTATTTTAGTTAGAATTATTTTAGGTAGAGTTGTATTTTAATTAGAATTATTTTAGGTAGAGTTATATTTTAGTTAGAATTCTATTAAATAGAGTTATTATTTAATTAGAACTCTATTAGGATTTTGACTTTTGGTCTTATTTGGTTGACTTTAAGATTTTGACTTTAGTCTTAATTGATTGACTTAAATATTTTGACTTTAGTCTTACTTAATCGACTTTAATTTTGACTTTAGTCTTACTTGATTGACTTTAATACCTTGACTTTGGTCTTGCTTGATTGACTTTAATTTTTTTGGAGAACCCCCCTCTATTATATCTTTAATTCTTTGGACCCCCAAATGGAGGGGTCCTTGCATAAATATCTTGGCAACCCTCAACAATTTTGCCTGAAAACATGATTGATCGATTTTTTTAGTTAAAATTTTTAAATTCATTTTATTAATGTTTCACTTTAATTATTTAATATTTTATTTATTAATTTCAAAAATTTTAATTATGAAAATTGTGAAATTATCGTTTTACCCCCAGAGAGGATTTTTCGCGTTTTAAGTCGGTTTTTGATGTTTTAGGATGTTTTATAATCAATTTTTCGTAAGGAATTCGATGAAAATATTGGTTTGTGTCATTTATGAAGTTTTTTGTGTGAAATGTTCATGAACTTTATGAGGCGGATTTTCATAATTTTATCAAATTCTGTGAAAATTGGCGAAATGATTTATTTGGTTTCGATTTGTTATTTTATGTGTTTGAATGTGTTATCCTAAGCGTAACGTAAGCTCCAGGGTTATTTTGATGTTAGGGTAATTTGGTAATTTGATTATTTTTTAGTAATTTTTTATCGTAAAACTTCTTTTTGTTTAAAAATTGATGATTTTTAAGTTTTTGGGGTTATATTTTCCTAGCGTAGCACGATTTCTACAGTTTTGTCAGTTCGAGATATCTCATCCGGATTTCTGAAATATATTTGGTAACAAAATTAAGCATTGGAATAAGCATCCATCATTGGGAACCGTTGCAATCGGATTGACGAGTTGATTAATCAGGCGAATGCAAAAATTGGGTGTCTACAGATGTCCCTCTTTGGCAGAGGGTTGAAGCAAACTAGATAGCAAATTTATTTCGGTAGATAGTGCGATATCCGAATGTCAAAACTAGTGAAAGTTCATTTTACAGCCTGATTTAGCAATTCGTCATGGTGTTCGGATCCTTGAGCATAAAACTCTCTCCGAACTAAAGGTTGTTAGGTCATTGAGCGAGAACTGTCATTGACAGTGTCAGATCCTTAAATTTTTAAAGAATTCTCCTTGGCTAAAAAGTGCAAGTATGAGTGTGTGTATGTGTGAATCTGAGTAAAAACGTGTTAGGTCCTAGAGATCTTCTCTCATTGACAATAATGATTCAAAATTGAAATGTGCTTATGCAACGAAAGTAATCACGGCAAGGTTGAATAATGAGGTAATTGGAGTCATAACATTGGAGTTCGAAAAAGTTTGAGTTTCATTTATCAGATTCGAGCCTATTGTAGCTAAGCTTCTCGGGCTAAGGAATTTAAACAATCCTATTAATTCAATATGATTTCAAACAAAGCTGGAGTCTCGTTTCTCGGACTCTAGCTAAGGTTTACAGGAACTTAAACAATCCTATTAAAATTGGAGTCTCGTTTCTCGGACTCAAACTAAGGTTAATAGGTACTTCAAAAAACCTATTCATTCTATGATTCAAAAAGTTGGAGTCTCGCTTCTCAGACTCGAACCTAGGTTTGTAGGCACTTCAAAAAAGCTACTCATTCTATGATTCAAAAAGTTGGAGTCTCGTTTCTCAGACTCGCACTTAGGTTTGTAGGCACTTCAAAAAGCCTATTCATTCTATGATTCAAAAAGGTGGAGTCTCGTTTCTCGGACTCGAACTTAGGTTTATAGGCACTTCAAAAAGCCTATTCATTCTATGATTCAAGAAGTTGGAGTCTCGTTTCTCGAACTCGAACTTAGGTTTGTAGGCACTTCAAAAAGCCTATTCATTCTATGATTCAAGAAGTTGGAGTCTCGTTTCTCGGACTCGAACTTAGGTTTGTAGGCTTTTCAAAAAGCCTATTCATTCTATGATTCAAGAAGTTGGAGTCTCGTTTCTCGGACTCGAACTTAAGTTTGTAGGCACTTCAAAAAGCCTATTCATTCTGTGAGTCAAAAAGTTAGAGTTTCGTTTCTCAGACTTAAACTTAGGTTTGTAGGCACTTCAAAAAGTCTATTCATTCTATGATTCAAAAAGTTGGAGTCTCGTTTCTCAGACTTGAACTTACTAAGTCACGTTTCTCGGGCTTAGATTTATAGGAACTTAAACAATCCTATTAATTCATTTTATGATTCAAAATCGAGTTCAAAGTTTGAAAGATCAGGCCTTTATTGGCTTATCATGCATCTAGATTCATAATTATCATTGGACTTCGTCGGACTTTTAAGCTTTTGTAAGATTTTCTTTTTATCATGTGATTAAGAACAAAAACTTTGGAATTAAATGACCTTAAAAAATGCCCCTAGTTTCAAGGTTGGTTTTAATTGGGACTTGACTACGAGACTGATGGAATAGATTACGCTTGAAAAATATGGACTCTGGTATATGATAGATATAAGAACTGACATTTCTTTAAATTTAAGACTCCTAAGTTTATCATATGTGCAATAAGGGATTGATCATTTTCTTTCGAATTTCTTTTGAAAAATGCTTGAGCTGGACTTAAAAAATCTTAATAAACATTAGAATAGAAGAACTTTCTCTTCAAAGTGGTTGATGGTTCTACATCTTCCATTAGCGAACACTTGAATAAGTAAACATACTCTTAAAGATCCTACAATGTTCAAGATGGCTTCTGATTTTTTTTTAGTTCAATATTGTCTTCGTCGAATATGAGCTCTTGGCTGAAAAATGAATATTGTGGCTTGAATGGTTTTGCAGTTTCTGCACAAGCTTCATTCTGAATTTTTCTTCTTGGTGAGATTTTTCCTCCCATTTGATGATGCCCTAATTTTTGCCTAGATCACCTCTTCAGGTTTTCAATCTAGCGGACTTTGTTTTTCTTTTTCTGGTAATGCCCTGATTTTTGCCTAAGTTGTCTTTTCAGGTTTTCAACCTAGCAGGTTTTCTTTTTTATAGTTGTAGCTACGTGGTTTTCGTCATTACGACGGCCACAACTACTAAATATTGGAGTCGCCACCATTCAAGTTGGAAGTGGGTGTGAATGGTCACCCGAGGTACATTTTCCAAAAGATGAGATTTTGGCATTTTAGTGACTCACGATGGATAAGGGGTAGTCAAACCTCAAGATTTGGGTAAGCGGCTCGGTTGGAGAAAAGGGAAGGTGTTAGGCACCCTTTCCTCCCCGCCACGTGGCGGTAACCTCAAATAACTCGGTCATTTTGATTTTTTAAAAGAAGGTAAAAAATGTGCCACGTGGGTGCATTTGTTCCCTAAGTAGGGATTCATTTTCGGCTTGATCATAGGGTCATTTCATTAATGGAAATGACCCTTATGAACCTTAGCCTTGGGGCCCAATCATCAAGAGGGGTAAAATAAAATAAAATAGAAGAAGGGGGTGTTAGAAGAGGGAAGAGTAGAAGGTTAGAGAAAGGGAGAGGGGTGTGCTTCAAATCCACCTTGTACACTTGATCTTCTCTTCTTCTTCTTCTTCTTCTTTTCTTGAATTCTCTTGAGTTCTTAGTGAAGTATGTGAGTGAAGTTTCTTTTTAGAAGGTGGTAGGAGAGAGTAGTAGAGTAGAAGAGGGATGAATAGATTTTTTAAGGAGACTTGGTGTAACCCTTTTTGGGGTGAGAGGGGAGGTATTTATAGGTGTTTGGAGGGGGTTTGGGGGTATAATGGGGTTTAAATGTGAGAGAAGGGGTAATGGTATAGGATTTAGGAGTGAGGGGTGTGTAATTTGATGTGAGATGGAGAGTAGATATGTAATGAATGAAAATGGGTGAGGTTTAGACCCAAATGGGTTGGATCCTACCCAAACCCATTTGGGTAGAGTGTTTGATGGGTTGACATGAGTGATGGTTGGTGGTGGAGTGAAGGTGTAAGAGAATGAGTGTTAGGTTGGTTGATGAGGTGAGGTGTGTAGATTTAGGAGAATGGGTTGTGTAAGAGGTGGTTAAGTTAGTTTTTGGGAGGAGAAAGGAGATGATGCCATGTGGCAATCATGATGAGAGGGTGAGGAGTGAGATTGGTTGATTGGTTGATGGGGGTTGTTTGATTAGGGAGAGAGAAATGGGTTAGTTGATTGATGATGAATGAAGTATGGGTTGAGTTGATTTTATTGGAGTGTTTTAAGGAAGGTGATGGGTAGAGGTATGGGTGGTGATGTGGGGTTGATGATGGTGATGGATTAGGGTATGGGTGGAGGTGTAGTTGGTTGTTGATGTTAGAGGATTGGGTAGGTTAGGTTAGGGTAGGGTATGGGTTGAGGTAGTTTTGGAGAGAAGTGAGATAGGTTAGATGAGTTGTTTAGAGCATAGTGATGGGAGTGGGTGATTGTATGAGGGAGGTGAAGGGTGGTGATGACAAGTGTCATCTTTTGATGTTGAGGGGTTGATTGGTTGATGTGGGTAAGGATTGATGGGTTGGGTTGTGGGTTGGATAGTGAATGGATAGTGGTTTATGGGCTTTTAATGTATTGGGCTTGGGTTTAAAAAGGTTTGTGGGTTGTTTTGGATGGGATATCGGATTTGGAGATGGAACGATGAAGGTTGGATGAAGGGGTAAGCATCCCAAGTCTCACATTTTATTTTTTTTGATTTTTTTTGATTTTTTGAAACCATCAAAATGCCATGTGTTGGCGAATCGGGCTTTTGGGCCCGTTGGGAAATTTATCGATTTTTGCATGCGAGTGCGGAGCGACGACGTTGAACAACTGTAGGATGGGTCACTATTCTTTTTGCGAGTCCTCGAGACCATGAGGTGGTCTTAGGGGCATTGATTTAACCGTGGTTATTACTTTTGGTGTTTTGGGCCTTAGGGACCCGTTGGCCCCTTTTGTTGGAAAATCGGTATTTTGCATGGAGCGGGGTAGATGGGAGTGTGCCGAACCCTTTTGGTGGACCTATTAACCCATTGAAAGGTATTAGTGGCTTGGGTTTTGGCGAAAATATCATTTTCCGATGATTCGGGCCATTGAGGCCCGTTAGTCGAACTTATTGAATTGTTTTTGGGCCCCTTCGAGTGAGGGCCCATTTAAATTGAAGTGTCTACAACTGCCCTTCTTTGCAGGAATTGCGTGCAAAGAACTGCAAAGAATAGACCAAACCCCTATTTGTACGGGCCCGACAAAATTTTGCAAAACACGACTTCGAATTATCGGTTGAATTGATGGCTTTTGCATAAAAAGGGTTACTCAAGCACGGGGTCTGACAGAGTTACCTTATTGATTCTTTGGTCTCGATGGCGCGGAGCTCGTGTGAGACCTCAGATTTGACGAAGATTGGATGATTTTTTTGAAATTTGGGTATTTCTTGGTCGTGTTCTAACAAATCGAAATTGAGTGCAACTCGAAAGGTTTTTCGATGTTTGATTTTTGATTTTATTTATTTATTTTTTTTTTGCTGATCCGTGCTTAAGACACGGATGACGTTTGGAGTGATTTGAACCGTGTCTAAAACACGGATATTATTATTTTTATCTCATCCGTGTCTGGGGCACGGATCAAATTAAAATCGTCTTTTTCCGTTCTAGTGGCACGGATGGCATTGTTTAGGCCTTATCCGTATTGATGACACGGACCAGTACGAATTTCAAACGGTTAAAGCCTGCGCGCCCTTTCATTTTCAGTTTCTTCTCCGTTTTCCTTCGGTTCTTCTTTCTCTCTGGCGACTTTTGACGATTCACCTCTTGCCTCTTTGTTTTCTCATTAACTTCTCCCCTATTTTCTTTACTTTCTCTTCCTTTTCATCGATTTGTTCCTTGGGTTTGCTTGGGAGAGTAAACGGGCGTGCGTGTTTGCGTTTGATCGTTTAAAGCTTCGAAGAGCTTGTTTGGTCTTTGATTTCGCATTGAGGTAAGTCTTTAATTGATCCTTCCTTCTCTTTCTTGCTTATTTGATCCATGCGTAGTCTATATCACTGTTTCATGTCACTTCCTTTTTGATTTTGCTTTGTATGCTTCACATGCCATATGCTCCTATTTTTCATGTATTTTACAGCGAATGCACCTGTTTTCCACCCTTTGAATCTTTGTTATGCTCGAAAATGACGTCACTCGTTGTCCCCTTTTCTTGTTATCATTTCTTTTTTACATTTCGACCGGGTGTATGTATTGTTGGTTCATGGAATTGGTGGGGGTATTGGGATTATTTTGATAGATGGAGTTTGGGGCTTGAAGAAATAGATGATGGTGGTTTGTTGCGGGGTGGTTTGAAGTTGTTAATGGATCGTATGGACGGGGATTCGGACTGGTTGCTTTAGGTAGTTTGGCTCCATGTTAACTGGGATCGATTTGACTTTATGGGTGGACTGGATTAATCGGGTTGACTTAGGTTGACTGGACTGAATGAGTCGACCTGGTTTCGACTGGATTTAATGGTTGACTCGATCTCGGGTTGATTGGGTTTGCCTGAGCCGGACATGTTCACTGGGTCGAGTTGACTAGGTTTTAGGTTGAGTCGACCCAAGTTTGGTTTTGGTTGGATGGGTTGGACATAGATTTGACCTAGATGGGATGGATTTGACTTTTTGGTTGACTAAGTTGGGTTGGTTTTGACCGGATTCGTGGGTTGACTTGATCTTGGGTTGACTGGGTTTTAGGTTGAGTTGGTCACGTTTACTGAGTTGAGTAGGGTTGGATCGGTCTTGGGTGAGTTGGTCGAGTTGACTGGGTTTTAGGTTGAGTTGACCCAGGACGGGTTTGACTTGACTTGGTTAGGTTTAACCTAGGCAGATTCCTCGAGATACGGGATTTTTGCGTTGTTGATTGATCACATGGCGACTTGCAGATGGGTAGAGAGCGGAGGAGCCGAGTAGTGCATCAGTCATCCGATGATGAGGAGGAGGAGGCGAGGCCCCGGACTCGGGCTCGCTTTGCATTGGGATCCGGCGTGGCCACAGAGTATGGTTGGCCGAGACAGCCTTCACGTAGGCCTGATTCAGCGTCGGTAGCTGGTTCTTCGTTTGGCAGCAGGGCAGATGAGGTCAGTTCTTCTCACAACGGTCCATCTGAGGATCTGTCGAGCGGTAGTGGTAGAGGTCAACGCGATGGCCGAGGTCGGGCAGATAGGACCGTAGGCGCCGGTAGAGTTGGTAGAGAGGTTCCCAGGGTTGAGATTCCTGCAGAGGAGAGTGAGAGAGTACCAGATACCTCTCTTCTCCGTGGATTAGGGAGGCATGTCTCTATGTTGGTTCGTTTGGACATCCCTACACCCTATCCTTCAGCCAGTTTCAGGGGTAGGTGGAGTGCCTTTCTTTCTATGGCCGCCCTGTTCTCGGATGATATTCGGACGCAGTTTGCCACCGTGGGCTTTGGTGCTTTCTTGCAGATACCGTCTTTCAAGGCGGATCGACCCTTGTTCTTGGCCATGGTGGAGAGGTGGTTTCCGGCGACTCATTCATTCCACATGCCAGAGGTGGAGATAGGCATCAGGCCTTCAGATTTTGTGGCGATTACAGGTATCGCGATGGATGGAGAGCCTCTGCCTTTGACTCTGTTATCTATCCAGGAGGTGGGAGAGCTGTTGGGCATCACTAGAGTACCCGCTTCTATGGTGGGGAAGCATGGTAGGATTAGCACAGAGGTGTTGGTGGGTCTACTGTTGATTGAGGGAGAGGATGGAGCTCCGCCTACTTATAGAGAGAGATCGGCCCGCTTCGGTGATCGTGATTTCGACATTATTTTCCGGATCTGCTTTCTCTTTCTCATTGGTAGCTGTTTCTTCTTAGAGGGCGATTCTTCAGTTTCCACCACATTTCTCTCTGTTATGCATGATATCGATCACATTGGCGATTTTGATTGGGGTAGCCTCATTTATGGTACCATTCTGGCTGGTCTTGATCGAGTAGTGGTGGGCATTACTGCGCCCCGTGGAGCTGGCATCTCTACTCGATTCTTTTGGCATTTTATTGAGGTAAACTGGGTTCTGATTTTATTTCTCTATCTAATTCTCCTTCCACTTCCTATTTTCTCATCTGACGCCTTGCTCTTTCTTTCAGATCTTCGTTCACGTCTACTTTCCCTTTTATCTGCCCACCCGTCGTCATCCTGACGAGGGTTACCCATTGGGGGCGTTTTGGGCCACCAGAGATGCTAGGGCCATTAGGAGCAGCCCCAGGAGTGCACGGGCCCACATCGACCGGTGTCGTCTTCGAGACGTGAGTACTTGAACTTTTCTCTTTCGTTTGGCCTTAAACTTTTCTGTTTTTTGACTATCTCTTTTGCAGATCTTCTCTGTTACTTTGCGAGACCTTCCCCGCACCGTTAGCGGGAGGCAGGAGGTGAGGAACGCCTATAGGCGTAACACCAGGCGACAGCGCTACCCCTACTTTATTGGTGAGCAGAGATATACATTCTATCTAGGGGAGCGCTTGTTCTTTCAGCATGACGGGAGTCTTCGCATCCCTGTCGCTCCACCTGAGCCTATCTCGGGTGCGATAACGGTGGATGAGTATTTTGCCCAGGCGAGGGGCGTAGATGCTGCTGGACTGGTGAGAGGGGGTGACTACCAGGCGTGGTTCCGAGAGGCCTCTATTGGGTGTATTATGCCTGCTGTCACTGCCCGGGCCGGGATCACTGAGATTGGAGGGGTCCTTCTACAGGACCATGCTGTCACGGTATATATTCTATCATTGCCTTCCTTCTTTTAGAATTTTCTGCTTTTTGTCATTCTTACTTGGTTGATTTTCTTGTTTTCAGGCTGATGATCTTCGTCGTCTTCGAGAGGGTTACGATGTGATCGAGGCCCAAGCGGCGAGGGCAGTAGAGATGGAGAACAGGTGGAGGGCCTCTAGGGCGGAGGTGGAGGGCCTCTAGGGCGGAGGTGGAGGAGCAGGCTGCTCGGTTGGAGGAGCAGGAGGCTCGTCTCGAGACTCAGGCGGCCCGGATCCAAGAGTTGGAGCTGGAGATGGCCATGCGTGAGTCTCGCTTTCAGGCTGAGATGGTACGTCATTTCGCTTACTTTCTGTCTTGTAGCTCGTAGTTCACGGTATTAAATTTTGACTGGTTCCAACATATGATATTTCCAGGACTATCATCGACGCCGAGATGGAGCGAGCACCTCTGCGCGGCCTCCGACACCTCCTAGGGTAAGTACTTACATTTTAGCCGTTCATTTCTCTACCCATGCTGCATATATCATTTCGTTCATTTCTATATCCATGCTGCATATGTCATTGTGCTTTGTTTCTCTTATTTTCAGGCCTCCCCTTCTACCGGACCTGTTGTCCCCGGCGTTGATCTCGCGGGTACTACGGAGCAAGATGCTGCCCTGGATGCGGAGCTATTCTTCACGGATTCGGAGGGACGGTTGCGGATGCACGGCCTACCTTCTTCCGGGGTGTCTGGCTCGGGTGCTGTGGCTGGATCTTCTTCTGGAACTATCCCAGAGACTCAGAGTGCTCGGGACGATGCTCCCCCCTCTGTCTGACTTTGTTTTTTTTTTTTTTTTGTACCTTGCAAAACATTGGATGTTTCTATATTAGACTTTCAGCTATTGTACGCAGACATTATAACCTTGGTATATATATATGCATTTATGCTCATTGTTCCTTGTATTTGTTACATTGTCATGACTATATGTGTAATTCATTCGAACTTCTCGGGTGAGATATCGTTCATTGGGGGTTCTTGAGTCCTTTCGAGTGTCGGTGAGTCTATTGGCGGGTAAAGGGGTGCGACGAGGGTCCCAAGGACCCTTCGAGTGTGCTCTTGAGTGGTGTGAGTCGTTTGGGACTCATGGCGAGTAATGTGGTCCTTCGAGGTCTAATTTGGCCTAGTATGATCTTGACGAATTCCCATGTGCCCGATATATATCTCGAGAAATTTTGCGAGCTTTGAAAACATTTATCGGGCATGTAGGAATTCCGGGGTTACCAGCACTTCTACTGACTTGGTTTCGAGGTTGAAGAATGTTCTGGTCCGTGCTCTCAGCACGGATGGACTTTTCAATGGTTCATCCGTTCCAAGAGCACGGATAGGGCATTTTATGTCTTATCCGTGCTATGGGAACGGATCAGTCATATCTTGCTTCATCCGTGTTGTTGGCACGGATGAGTTATCTTTGATTGCATCCGTGTTTTGGGCACGGACCAGCACGATGTACTTTAGCTTTCACCTTGCCCTAACATCTCACTTTCACCTTTACTTCCTTTTTTTACTTTTGGCCGATTTTTAATCTTCTTCTTCCTTCAAGCTTCTTCTCAAGCTTTATGGAGGTGTCATCCACTCTTCCCAACTTGAAAAGGTATGGCATTGTTGACTCTTTTTTGAGTAGTTGGATAGATAGCATGGATAATGATGATAGAGCTCGATGGTGCTTGAACAAGTTGGGGTTCACCCTCTCGTTGCCTAAGGTCCCATTGCAATGGGGTTTGATTGAGGCTATGTTGGGGTATTGGATTCCCGAGCTTAATCTTTTCCGGTTTGGGGTACATGAAATGACTCCCACTATCGAGGAATTTGAAGTATTGTTGGGGCTTGAGATATCGGGCCCCGTCGTGATTCCGCCTTTGCGTGATGGATTCCGGAGTGAGGCTTCCGAATTTTTGGGCATAAATCGCAAATTTTTGAAGATTCCGGATGGCGGATCGATTTTGAAGACAATGTCCAAGTCTTTTTTGGTGGACCGCCTCACGGATCCCTCGAAGCCTCTGATTCATTTTAATGCTCTCACTTTGATGGCGGTGAGTCAACTCTTGTTCCCGGGTGGCGGAGACATCATAGATCTTTCTCTTATTCACGTTGTGCAACAAGTCCGGGAGGGACGCCGGTTGGCCCCGATGCTTTTGAGTGGAATGTTCCAGTCTCTCACGACTTGTTCTTTGGGCCGCGATCGGACCTTTCGGGGATGTGCTCCTCTCCTGCAGGTAGATTCCATTTTAGTTTGGTTTAAAATTATGAATTTGAATTTATTAGTTTCCCAAGTTTTAGAATACTCCTGTTATTGTAGCTCTGGTTCATGGATCATCTGGCTTCGACCGAAGTGGTTAATCGCCCCTTTTGCGTGAATGCCGATCTCGTACTGATGATGTCGAAGCGAGCTGCTCCTTTTATCTCAGGCGGCAAAGAAGAATGGTATTCTTTTGTCGGCAACCTTGATGATGAGGAAGTGAGATGGGTTGGTGCCTTCCAACCCCGAGGGTCCCCCGTGATTGCTTTTGATGGGGCTCGTTTCCTTGTTTTGATTGGTCTTCACGAGGCAACTCATTACGTACCACTTCGGGTTCTTCGTCAATTTGGCTATGACCAAGGCGTGCTCCTCCCGGAAAATTTTAGTGAGTTGGTTGGTCCGTTGTCGACTATACTCTTGAGTCGACTCGTGAAAGAATGGGGTCGGGTTGAGGTTCTGAGTCGACCCATCTTTGCAGCACACCAGTTCTCGGCATACTTGCATTGGATTCAAGAGCTTGTTTCTGGGAGACCATCGGTATCCATAATTCCTCGGACACGTCCCGGCGCTTCATCTTTCTTTGATTACAGAGATCGAGTTGAGGAGTCTCAAACCGATCATCGTCGAATTCAGGCTATTTGGCTCAAATTCGAAAAGAAGATGCAGAAAGAGGTTACTCGACTGACATCTGCCCTTGTCCAGTCCGGAAGTGGTGATAGTAATGAAGTGGCTAGGCTTCGAGCTGAGGTTGATGAGTTGAGGGATCGACTTGCCCAGTGTCCTCATTTTGAGGACTTTGCAGCATACTTGGTGAGTCGTGATGCTTCAGATGCCGAGAAAGTGATGGTGAGTCAGGCTGCCCGGATCCGTGCTTTGGAGGAACGCCTTGACTCCTTTTTCATTTCTCACCATGACATTTGATTGACTGCGTTGTATTCGCCCTTGTCTTTTTTTTTTTTTTTTTTTTTTTGTATTTTCTTTTCCTTATGCGGATGTATGCAAAATGTCGAAGGACTAATGCAAAGAAAATAGGTTTTGTACTTACTTGGCCTCAGGTATATCTATTGTTCTTGAAAACTTGAGGTTTTGTTGAATACATTCTAGATTTGTCATCATTGGCCAAAATAGTAGTTTTGAAATGCAATTTTGTGAAATGCCTTTATCAAATAAGTACGATAAATTCAGAGTTTGCAAAATCTTTGGTTGTGACGATTTTGGTGTTTTTGCCCAACACGGGTGATGCAGATGTCGATTATTCTTTTGGTTCCTTTAGAATCATTCCCAGTGCCCTGGTGTCGGAAGGTCGTTATCCGTTTGGGGTCTTGGAGTTTTTGGATGGATTTTGCCGTTCACAGTTTATACTCTTGCGGGCCAGGAGTTTTTTTTTTTTTTATTTTTTTTTTTTTTACCCTTATTGCCCCTGGTGCCAGTTACGGTTTTCACCAGACCCGGTTTCCACATTTTTGCGCATCGACGTCCTTTTTGGGATTTTCATCGTGCCGGTGGCTTTGATCTTGCCATAGTCTGATTCTTTTACTCATAGCGTCCTTTCGGATTTTCACTATGCCCTTTCAGACTATGCTTGTATCTTTAGATTTTTACATTACAATTCTGTTCGGAGTCTCTGTGTCTCTGTGGCTTGGTGACTCAAGTTGAGCTGCGAGATCGGCGACTCTACTCTTGTAGTGGCACTCTTTCTCGAGTAATAGATCTGGATTCCCCTCTCGAGTTTGCTGACGACTATTCGTGGTTCGGCGACTCAAGTTGAGCTGCAAGATCGGTTACTCTACACTTTGAGTAC